>NW_027437016.1:0-44105 GCF_047716275.1 Strix uralensis
CTCCGTACATCTCATTTAAGAAAGTAGCGCGTGAGCCACTGAAGTGTGAGAGCTGGCACCATAAACTGATTGGGCTTTGTGAAAAGGTAGTAGTATTTGGAGGAGCAAAGAGTTCAAAGGAAAAGACATCTTGCACTGCTGGTTTTGCACAAACTTCTATCGTTCTATGGGAAACAAAATGGCATTATGAAATTTAAATAAACCAACCCCACTTTTGTTCCTAATGATAACTAACTGACATCAGAGTTTCTCTCGGCTTGCTGTTGTATGCTGTTGGATTTCCTCACTCCTATTGTTTTTGCTAGAGCTAGTGAATGAATTCAACAAATAGTGGAGGTTTATTAATGCAAAGTACTTTAGCTTTACAACACCTATTGACCACAGAGCCTGTAGAAGCCCTGGTCTGTTTGGAGCTGACCCTGGGGAGGACTGTACGTGATTTGAATCAGTTAGTAGGGGACGAGACATCCTACCGCTGTTTACAATAGGGTTTTCATTAAACTCGATGTTTAATGAGCTTATCACATGCTGAGCCTTTTTCCTCAAGGGTTCTCTATTTTTTTTATTTCCTTTTATTGTTAGTAATTAAAGGTTAAACTGCTTTGCAAAAGCAATCTCTGTATAGGGTTGCACAGTGAGATCGTTTGAGGCTTTCCTCATTTAATAATCCTTGTGGAAACTTGGATTTTCACCGCAACACAACTGCTTCTACAGGACACTTTGCAAGAACTACATCTAGCTTGTAGTACAAATCACCGTTTCTTTGAAGGGACGGAGTACCTCTCCTTATTGGTAGGCGGGAGTGTTTTAAGCTATCATGTGTCTAGTTCGTGCAGGTGGAGCTACATCTCCTTTGTGGTGAGTTTGCCTGTGGTGTCTATGTTACTCCTTATGCAGTCGTTTTGCTAAAGAAAATTTTTAATCTGGTTTTCATTGTGCATCGTTAGGAGCTCTCAAGAATGCCCCAACGTAGGAGCCTCATCGTTAGGAGCTGTAAAATGAGCTTTTCTTTTCTTGTCATCATTTTAGGTCAGCACAGTTTTTCGGTTTGGTTTCTTTTTTTTTCTCTCGGAGGTCTCTCTCCGCCCGGAAAGTATACGGAGCTTTGCTTCAGGAATCATTACATAATTTCTGTACATTCTTTGAGTAATGATAGCATAGAAATATTTTTTATTTTCTCACATAAGTTTGCCTTGAAGTAAAAAACCAAAACCCAACAAACACCAAAAAACCACAAACACAAAACCCCACAAAAAGACCTGCAAAAGAAGGAAGGAGAATGAGAGGCTGTAAGCTGGAGAGGTGCATTTGCAAATAAACTTCGGAAAGACCCATACAATGACCTGAGGCAGAAGAGGAATTCTAGCAACCTTAGAACAAAAACTAGTCGTTAAAAAAAATTAATAGTAGCGCACAGAAGAGGCACGCAGATAATTAAACAAGCATGTTTAGGAAGGTTCGATAAAAATGAAGAAAAACACATTAAAAAAGTTATATATATTTATATAATGGTATCCTATAGCATTAAATTGAGAAGGAAACTAACTGGTTTTTGTTGTTGTTGTTTACACAGTTGGACAAACAGAACATTCCAGTGCAACTTTGAAAGAAGACACGGAAACTATGGAGGCAAGTCCGTCTGACTCAAGCACCAAGGACGGTGTAGTAGATGCTGAGAAAGAGGATGCTCATACAGTTGAGCAGTTGCCATCTTTGGAAGAAGACGCAGAAGACCATGCATCTGAGCCACAGTCTTACGATCTGGGTTTTAAAAAGGTTTTTAAATTTTGGGCGTTCAGATTCACAGTGAAGAAGACACGAAAATCAGAACCTGCTGATTTTCAGCCTGTTCAACTGCTTACTGTAAAAAAGCAAACACAAGTCCCTGAAGGAGCTGGTGATCAAAAAGAAGTCGGCTCAGAAGAAACAGCGATGCCTGAGGACGCACTCTCTGCAGAAGACAACACCAAAGACACACTGAAAAATGAAAAAACAGAAGATGAATCTCCTAAAACACCAGAAGCAAAGGAGATTTGTTCTCAGTCAGCTGCCTTAGCCACTGATACTGCATCGCCATTAAGAAAATTTTTTACTCGGGGATGGACTCGATTTGGAAAAAAGAAGAGGTTTAGGAAGCCTAAAGAAGATGAACTACAGTCTCCTACTAAAGAAGATGGGCAAGAAAAAGAGGGGGCAACGTTAATAACTGAAACCAGTGAAAAGGAGGAGAAATCTGAGTTTGAGGAGCAAGATGAGGAGAGGAACGTGACAGAAGTAACTACTGAAGAGCATGAGAAGGAGCAAAGTGAAGATGAAAAACAGCCGTCAAAAAGGATTGTGGCAGACATAGGAGTGGAAGCAAGTGGGAAGGAAGAGCTAATCAAGCATGATGAGCAGGAACAAAAAGAGGCTGTAACAGCAGCAGTTGTTAAAGAAAGTGCGATGGAGAAAAAAGCTGGAGATGATCAAGAAAGAAAACTGGTGGAAGTCTCAGATGATCTTGGTAAAAAGGAAGAAAAAACTGAAGAAGGAGAAAAAGAAAGTGAGCAGCTAAAAACAAGCTCAGTGGTAGCTGTTGTTTCTGATATTGTGAATGGAGAATTGAAAACATCCTCAGAAGTCCTACCGGCGGGAGACAAACTGGAGTCAACAGGGAAGTGTGAAATAGATGTCAGAACTGAAATATCCTCTGAAGAGAGACCTGAAGCAGGGTCTTTGGCAATTGCAATTTCTAGTGAACAGCTTAAAAAATCTGAAGGAAGAGAAGGAAATAAACGTGCTCCGCTAGAGAAAGAAACATTTGATGAAAGAACAGAGGAAGCAGAATTGAAAATATCACCCACAGCAGAAGACATCACACAAGGAGAAGCTCTGCACACAACCACAGAGAAGAAAGAAAGCAAAGAACATGAGACAAAACTGACTCTGGGTGCTCCTGGATTGAAGTCCTTTTCTACTTCTGAATGCTCAGTTGACACAGAGGACGATCAACAGTCTATCAAACCCACTGGTGAAGGATTACAGGGAAAAACTAGCAGAGTTATGACTGATACTATCAAACCAGGTGAAATAACCACAGAAATAACGCCTGAAGAGGCAGCTGGAAAGAGGCCTCCAGAAGGTATCACAAATGAAGCTGAACTGCTGTCTTCTCAAGAAAAAAATAAACTGCAAGGCAGCCCTTTAAAGAAACTCTTTATGGGTACTGGATTAAAAAAACTGTCTGGAAAGAAGCGGAAAGGCAAAAGAGAAGAATCTAAGTTAGGGGAACAGGGTGAGCCAATTCAGCACTTACCAGCTTCCCCAGATAGCCCAGAGGAACAAAAAGGGGAGAGTTCTGCTTCTTCTCCTGAGCAGATGAATGAAATTCCTTCTTTGGAGAAATCTGTAGACGGAATGCAGGTCACTGAAAATGAAGACGCTGCTATTGCAGATGTGGCGCGCAAAAGAGAAAGTCTTACGCCCTGGGCATCATTTAAAAAGATGGTGACTCCCAAGAAGCGTGTCAGAAGACCTTCTGCAAGTGATAAAGAAGAAGAAATTGATAAGACAAAGAGTGTTGCAGTGTCTGCAACCGAAAATACTATTGATGAATATCAGGGAGAATTAAAAGAAGATGGGATGGACCAGAAACCAGAGAAAAGCACAGAAAAGCCCAAAAAAAAGGTTGGCACCTCTGTGTTCTGGGAAGCTTTTTTATGTGGAGGTTCTTCAAAGAAAAGAGCCAGGAAATCATCATCATCATCATCTGATGAAGACACTGAACATAAGCTTGGTCGAGAAAGCCAAAAAATAGACGAGTCTGGACAGAACAAAGAAACGGCAACAGGTGCAGTTCTTACTAGTTCTCAGGAGAGCGATCAAGGACAAGGGAATTCTTCCCCAGAACAAGCTGGAAGCCCATCCGAAGCGGAAGCTATTTCAACACGGGCACCATTTAAAAGGTTAGTCGCTCCAAGAAGGAGATCCAAAACCAGAATGGAAGAGAGAACGGAAGACTCTGTTGTGGGATCTAGCCTTGAGCATTCAATGTCGGACGGTGAGCCTGGAAAAGACGAATCATTCGTTCCATTTAGAAAACTGATGCCTGGGCGTAGGAAGAAAAAGTCAGATGGAAAGCCAGCACCAAGTCATCTTAAACAAGCAAGAGAAGACATGGCAGAAACAACCGAAGAAGATTTGGATATTCCAGCTGTTGTTCCTTTATCTGAATACGAAGCAGCAGAGCAGGAGAAAATGGAAGGCCAACAAGCGAAAGATGCTGAGGCGATGAGAGAACAAACCTCAGAGAAGGAGAGAGCAGAAAAATTGGAGGAGACCCTAAGAGTTGAGCAAGCACATGAGGCACTGGTACATGCAGTTACTGTTGCCCTTGTGGAAGGGGAAAGGGCGGTTACCGGTACCGAAGCAAGGTCACCACCTTGGCTATCTGCTGCTCTGACAGAGTGCATTGAGCAGGCAAAAGAAAAGGAAGAGAAAGAAACTGAGAAAACATTTGAATCAGATGTTCCTGTGGAAGAAGCAGTGGTAGCTGCTAAGACAGTGCCAGAGATGAGAAAGGCTGTAAGTGATGACACCACAGCAAGTGAGCTAGAGCTGACCTCAGAAGCAGTGACAGCTCCGGAGGAGACGGCAGAAGCTTCCTGCACTGAAGAAACAATGGAAGTGTCCCTTGCTGAGGAGACAGCTGAGATGGTTTCTGCTGTTTCACCGTTGTTAGAAACCGCAGATCCTACAGAGGAAGTGACGCCTGTACAAGAAGTAGAGGCCGCTGAACAAAATTCGAAAGAATTAGACAAACAGACACAAAAAGTTCTTCATGAAGTTGTTGAAAGAGTAAAGTTAGCAGGTGTAGCACAGCTGGTTAGTGAAAGACCCGGGTCAGCAGCTATAATTACAACAGTACAAGGCATTGAGTCAGAAGTGAAAGCTGACGCTAAAGATGGGAACACTGTAGGCCAGGAAACTGTTTTGCCTGGACAGTCCTTGGAAAAAGGAGAACACAAGGAGGATGGCCTCCAGCCCCAGGGAAGCGCAGGGAGCGTTCAGGGCCAAAACGGAGTCGAAGAGGGTGTTCTACCCGAAGGTTCAGAGAGAAATGAAGTACCTGCTGCAGTGAAAGAAAGCACAGAAGGATGTGAAAATGTAGATGTATTGAGAGACGAAAGCCAGTGGCAGGCATGTGAAAAAGCAGCTGTAGAAGACCATGAAGAAATACCTGAAGTGGAGGGGACAGTAGAGGAATCTTCATCACACGACAGAGTTTCACAGCGTCAAAGCAGTCACTTCCAAGGAAGAGATATCTGTAAAGGAGGAGCCTTCAGAACCAGAGAAGCTGCCCATAACAGAATTGACAGTAGAGGAGACGAGCGACGAACGTATTCCGGAAGTACAGACTGCAGTGAGTCTTACACATAACACAAAGGTTGATTTGTCAAATTAAAAACCAGCACGTGTTAGATCTTATACCTAATTCAAAACCAGGTCGTGGCCATACTACTGTCAAGGACCTTCCTTGTGCAGCCTGTGGCAACTGAAGTTAATTTCTGGCGAGACACACACACAGATGTCCAGAAGCAGCAGCCACTGAGGCTTGTGTGCAGAGTGAGGAGGATGCAGTTCCTGCAGAAATGGAGTAGGAGATGGTGTGCATTGCTGAAGCAATTGCCATTAGGGCTCCTGCACAGCACAGTGTGACTTAACGGATTATATGAACCCCTGAGATGCCTATGTGAGCCGTATGGCACCATACATAGTGGATGGTAGCTTCGGTTGTAGGCAGAGATACAATTGTAGCTGAAGTACCTCTGCAAAGGGCAGAAATGAAATGACACCACTATGGCCAGTTTCAAATGTGCGGAAATTATTGTGGCTGATGTTCTTCCCTACCTCCCCACCACCTTCCTGGCTTAGTCTTTGTTTCAAGTGCTGTCAGCTGTCCCTTGCTTTAGGCTGCCCTTTGTTTAATGAGCTGTGTGTCCTGAGAAACTGAACACAAGCTAGAATCATGGTGACCCGCTAGTCTCTGTGTCATCACCTCACACTCTTCCCATAACTTGTTTCTTCTCTGTACAGCCACCCTCACTTTAATGGCCTTTGACTCGGCCTGGAGTTTCGGGGGATATTTCTGGGAGGTAGAAAATGTGGCTTCCAGTTCTCCTAGATACGCACTCATACGGCACGTGTTTAATGTGTGGGATTTAATCTGCAAACACTCTTCCTCTCTAACAAAGCTCTTTTTAAAATCCTAAAGGATGTGAGCGTTGCCTTCCGTGGTAAACCTGGAGTGCCTTATGTACCAAATCTCTTTGCACTTCGGTGAAATCTGAATCGGAAATGATAGGCACAGTTTCTCCCTAGGATATTTAACTGCACTTGCTTCACTAAGTCATGAGACCTTTATCTCTGTCTTTGAGACCTGCCTGGGAAAATAAGATATTCTTGAGAGAATAAGTTGTCACTAATAAAGCTTTTTTACTGTCGTCTGTCTTTCAGATGTGCTAAGCATCCACGTGACATTTGGAGAGATGCCAGTCCTAGAGAACAACTGACAACCCTGCGACAGAACCGGGAGCTTTATTCACTACCCTTTATTCTTAGATGTTAAGACAGTTTTGTTATTTCTATTAAAAAAACCCAATGCCTTCAACGTTGGCTATATCCACACATTTGTTCCATTCGAAGGTCATTTGCCTCTGCCCCAAATACACCACTTAGACTGGAGATGCACAACCGAATGGATGGACAGACCACTACAATTTGTACCACAGTTATTGTCGTCCCCTCACTTCATGTGTGTCCTGTCTGTCCCATCTCCTTGAATCCCTTCACTCATCCCTGAATCCCCCCCCCCTTCTCTCCGCAGTCTTCCTTACCCCCCACATCTTCCGTAGCTGCCTCGATTTGACCTACGAGTGGCTGTAGATGCTGCTTGACTTGTGTGTGAGGGGGAAGAGAAGGGCTGACTGATGGGAACACATGAGAGACTTCTGGCCCAGTGGCAGATGTGGCTTTATCAAACAGCAGGAACTGGATCACGCACAAATTCTTGAGCAAGACGCTCAAGATTGCTGCTGGGGTATACTCCTGACGGCACTGAAAATCCAGAGGTGCTGGGGATTTATGTTCACAGACCTTGGACTTCAGACATTAAATTTTTCTAGCCGTCTACGTGCTACGGGTAAGGATGTTTAGCGGCATTTGTATCTCAAAAGGCTTGCATAGATTCATGCCTGAACTCATTTTGTCAAGCTACACGTTTACTTTCTTATCTCAGCTAAGATGCTAAATCCCGTATCAGCAAATACCTACCTGCACTGGTCACAGCAGATGTAGGGATGTTGAAACACGACAGGGTGCCTGTCCCTCTTCTTGCTTTCATACTGCGTCAGGGGACTCCTGCTGCAGGTGACTGATCTCAGTGTTCAACCCCGGCATTTGGAAGTAGAGATCAAGCCAGCATCTCCCACCAGACTTTGTGCTCAAGGCACACAACCTCTGCCGGTCCTTTTGCAAGGTTTATGCATTTATGCTATCCTGTTACTGGTTAACGTGAAGCCCCTAAACAGGCATCAAAGTAGAGCTCGGAGACCAAACCTCTTGGCACGCCAGGGAGGTTTGTGTGCTGTCTTCTCTTTTGTAAGGCTCTTTTATTGGCAATAGCTCAAGCATCCTGCCTCTTAGCTCAAGCTGTGGAAGCAGATCTGGCTTTCCCATTTAGATCCAGAGCACGCGGGAGGCAGCTGTGCTCCTTGAGGAACCCGCACAGCTCGGATACGGCGAGTGCCTGGGGATGGGCAGGCAGCTTGCCAGAAGCACGGAGGATTCCTGAGATGGTCCCGTCTGGATGCTGAGTGCTGGATATTTGTCATTCACACCGCCACACGGGAGGGGAGCAGGCCTGAGGAGGTTGATGGCCCTGCAAGAAAGGATGTGGTTTGGCATGAGGAGCAATGTGGATCAGGCGGCCAGTGGGATTGGCAGCACAGGGTTTGGAGTCCTGGGTTTTGGGGAGATGGATGAGATGTGGTAAAAGAGGGTGACTCTTAGCTCTGTGAACATTTGAAGACGCCGCCAACAAGATGGAAGCTTAGCCACCACAATACTAATATCCAATTTAGGGCTGATGTCACTTCTAGCCGGACACTAAATTTAACCTTTACAAAAGTAAGAATGAAAGAGAAGGGTGTAGTAAAGGCCTGTGTCTGTCTGGCTCCAACATTCTCTTGAAAAAATATATCAACTCTTCAAAATAGGAAGAACAGTTTTAAGAAGTCTCCTATCCCTCCTTGAAAATTACACCCATTTCCAGAGCTTGAAAAACCGACAGAGCTCAGTCCTTAGTGCAAGGACTGATGATCCGATGGAACGAGGGCAGCAGAAGTCCAATATGCCATGGGAGCTGCTTCCTGGGGACGGTCTCTGTGTAAAGTCCTGTGGCAGCTTGACCCTGTCCTCATCATCTGGCCTGCAGATATGTCTCCATCCCTCCTACAAAGGCACCGGACTAGAAAGAATAACTAGCAAGACGCCTTTTCCTCGAAGCAGCTGGACAAGAGGGAATTGTGAAAAATTGCAAGGCATCTCCAAGCCAGCTGCTGTCCTGGAAGGCAGATGTCCTGAGAAGCCTCCGTCACACTGAGTTTCAGTGTGGAGAAACAGCAATGTTTCACGTGTTTGTTGTTTAGGAGGGGTGAACTCCTTGGGGCGTTTAACTCGCACCTCTGGAGGTTTGGTCTGGATGTTTTGTGGCAAACCGCACCGAGAAAGCGTCCCAGAAGCGGGAGCTGAGGCGGTCTGTCGTTTCGAAAGGGGCTGTTTCTTCCTGCCGAGCCGCCCGCCCTCTCCTCCCTTCGGGGGAAACGACACGAATAGTCCAGGTGAAAATTTCAAGCGGGCTCCTTCGGGGCAGCGCGGCTCTGGCTGCGCGCGGTGCCGGTGCCGCGGCGGGGCGGGAAGAGACCAGACGCGCGTCAGCAGCCGGCGCGGGGCGGGGCCGGGCCGAGGGGCGGGGCGGGGCCGGGCCGAGGGGCGGGGCCGGGCCGAGGGGCGCGGCGGCGGCGGGGAAGCCCCTTGCATTGTTTCTCTTGTCTCCCCGTTGCCGGGGTTTCCGCGTGTGGCAACCGGGGGCCCAGTGCCTCAGCGCGGGGCGACTCGCTGGGGTGTGGGTGCCGGAGCGCGCCTCCGCCTCTCCGAAGTGCTGTTTGACCGACTCGGGATTTCCTGGCGGTGCGGGAGCATTGAAAAGGACCGGCTTCGACATTTCTGTCACCGCGAGAACCCTTTCCAAGGCAAGCTTGCGGAGATTTTAAAATTTCCTGTCACCTCAGTCAGACGTTTGATGCGGTCCTTGCAGCACAAGGCTGTGCTAAATCTGGAGACGCTAACCAGGGGGTTTTCTGCCGTCCCAGAATCTGACAGTGTCTGCAGCTGAGGAACGGAAAGGAAAGGGAGTGACCGCAGCGATGATGCTGTTTTACGTTGATCGGGCAATAATGCAGTAAAATACCTTAAGAGCTAAGCTTGCTGAAATTGAAGGAAATGCAGAAGTTAGCGTCAGTGATATGTTGTAAAAATGTTTGCATGAGAGAAACGAAGCTCTTGCTCTAGAGCTGTTTTAATTTCAATGAAGCAAAATCCAGAGGAGATTAACGCCGTGGCGGGGGGGGGGGTGTCTGCTTGCACGTGTGGCGGCAGGGTCCCAGCCTGTGATACCAAAACCTCGACGCTGTGTCCGTTGAACTCCGTACATCTCATTTAAGAAAGTAGCGCGTGAGCCACTGAAGTGTGAGAGCTGGCACCATAAACTGATTGGGCTTTGTGAAAAGGTAGTAGTATTTGGAGGAGCAAAGAGTTCAAAGGAAAAGACATCTTGCACTGCTGGTTTTGCACAAACTTCTATCGTTCTATGGGAAACAAAATGGCATTATGAAATTTAAATAAACCAACCCCACTTTTGTTCCTAATGATAACTAACTGACATCAGAGTTTCTCTCGGCTTGCTGTTGTATGCTGTTGGATTTCCTCACTCCTATTGTTTTTGCTAGAGCTAGTGAATGAATTCAACAAATAGTGGAGGTTTATTAATGCAAAGTACTTTAGCTTTACAACACCTATTGACCACAGAGCCTGTAGAAGCCCTGGTCTGTTTGGAGCTGACCCTGGGGAGGACTGTACGTGATTTGAATCAGTTAGTAGGGGACGAGACATCCTACCGCTGTTTACAATAGGGTTTTCATTAAACTCGATGTTTAATGAGCTTATCACATGCTGAGCCTTTTTCCTCAAGGGTTCTCTATTTTTTTTATTTCCTTTTATTGTTAGTAATTAAAGGTTAAACTGCTTTGCAAAAGCAATCTCTGTATAGGGTTGCACAGTGAGATCGTTTGAGGCTTTCCTCATTTAATAATCCTTGTGGAAACTTGGATTTTCACCGCAACACAACTGCTTCTACAGGACACTTTGCAAGAACTACATCTAGCTTGTAGTACAAATCACCGTTTCTTTGAAGGGACGGAGTACCTCTCCTTATTGGTAGGCGGGAGTGTTTTAAGCTATCATGTGTCTAGTTCGTGCAGGTGGAGCTACATCTCCTTTGTGGTGAGTTTGCCTGTGGTGTCTATGTTACTCCTTATGCAGTCGTTTTGCTAAAGAAAATTTTTAATCTGGTTTTCATTGTGCATCGTTAGGAGCTCTCAAGAATGCCCCAACGTAGGAGCCTCATCGTTAGGAGCTGTAAAATGAGCTTTTCTTTTCTTGTCATCATTTTAGGTCAGCACAGTTTTTCGGTTTGGTTTCTTTTTTTTTCTCTCGGAGGTCTCTCTCCGCCCGGAAAGTATACGGAGCTTTGCTTCAGGAATCATTACATAATTTCTGTACATTCTTTGAGTAATGATAGCATAGAAATATTTTTTATTTTCTCACATAAGTTTGCCTTGAAGTAAAAAACCAAAACCCAACAAACAACAAAAAACCACAAACACAAAACCCCACAAAAAGACCTGCAAAAGAAGGAAGGAGAATGAGAGGCTGTAAGCTGGAGAGGTGCATTTGCAAATAAACTTCGGAAAGACCCATACAATGACCTGAGGCAGAAGAGGAATTCTAGCAACCTTAGAACAAAAACTAGTCGTTAAAAAAAATTAATAGTAGCGCACAGAAGAGGCACGCAGATAATTAAACAAGCATGTTTAGGAAGGTTCGATAAAAATGAAGAAAAACACATTAAAAAAGTTATATATATTTATATAATGGTATCCTATAGCATTAAATTGAGAAGGAAACTAACTGGTTTTTGTTGTTGTTGTTTACACAGTTGGACAAACAGAACATTCCAGTGCAACTTTGAAAGAAGACACGGAAACTATGGAGGCAAGTCCGTCTGACTCAAGCACCAAGGACGGTGTAGTAGATGCTGAGAAAGAGGATGCTCATACAGTTGAGCAGTTGCCATCTTTGGAAGAAGACGCAGAAGACCATGCATCTGAGCCACAGTCTTACGATCTGGGTTTTAAAAAGGTTTTTAAATTTTGGGCGTTCAGATTCACAGTGAAGAAGACACGAAAATCAGAACCTGCTGATTTTCAGCCTGTTCAACTGCTTACTGTAAAAAAGCAAACACAAGTCCCTGAAGGAGCTGGTGATCAAAAAGAAGTCGGCTCAGAAGAAACAGCGATGCCTGAGGATGCACTCTCTGCAGAAGACAACACCAAAGACACACTGAAAAATGAAAAAACAGAAGATGAATCTCCTAAAACACCAGAAGCAAAGGAGATTTGTTCTCAGTCAGCTGCCTTAGCCACTGATACTGCATCGCCATTAAGAAAATTTTTTACTCGGGGATGGACTCGATTTGGAAAAAAGAAGAGGTTTAGGAAGCCTAAAGAAGATGAACTACAGTCTCCTACTAAAGAAGATGGGCAAGAAAAAGAGGGGGCAACGTTAATAACTGAAACCAGTGAAAAGGAGGAGAAATCTGAGTTTGAGGAGCAAGATGAGGAGAGGAACGTGACAGAAGTAACTACTGAAGAGCATGAGAAGGAGCAAAGTGAAGATGAAAAACAGCCGTCAAAAAGGATTGTGGCAGACACAGGAGTGGAAGCAAGTGGGAAGGAAGAGCTAATCAAGCATGATGAGCAGGAACAAAAAGAGGCTGTAACAGCAGCAGTTGTTAAAGAAAGTGCGATGGAGAAAAAAGCTGGAGATGATCAAGAAAGAAAACTGGTGGAAGTCTCAGATGATCTTGGTAAAAAGGAAGAAAAAACTGAAGAAGGAGAAAAAGAAAGTGAGCAGCTAAAAACAAGCTCAGTGGTAGCTGTTGTTTCTGATATTGTGAATGGAGAATTGAAAACATCCTCAGAAGTCCTACCGGCGGGAGACAAACTGGAGTCAACAGGGAAGTGTGAAATAGATGTCAGAACTGAAATATCCTCTGAAGAGAGACCTGAAGCAGGGTCTTTGGCAATTGCAATTTCTAGTGAACAGCTTAAAAAATCTGAAGGAAGAGAAGGAAATAAACGTGCTCCGCTAGAGAAAGAAACATTTGATGAAAGAACAGAGGAAGCAGAATTGAAAATATCACCCACAGCAGAAGACATCACACAAGGAGAAGCTCTGGACACAACCACAGAGAAGAAAGAAAGCAAAGAACATGAGACAAAACTGACTCTGGGTGCTCCTGGATTGAAGTCCTTTTCTACTTCTGAATGCTCAGTTGACACAGAGGACGATCAACAGTCTATCAAACCCACTGGTGAAGGATTACAGGGAAAAACTAGCAGAGTTATGACTGATACTATCAAACCAGGTGAAATAACCACAGAAATAACGCCTGAAGAGGCAGCTGGAAAGAGGCCTCCAGAAGGTATCACAAATGAAGCTGAACTGCTGTCTTCTCAAGAAAAAAATAAACTGCAAGGCAGCCCTTTAAAGAAACTCTTTATGGGTACTGGATTAAAAAAACTGTCTGGAAAGAAGCGGAAAGGCAAAAGAGAAGAATCTAAGTTAGGGGAACAGGGTGAGCCAATTCAGCACTTACCAGCTTCCCCAGATAGCCCAGAGGAACAAAAAGGGGAGAGTTCTGCTTCTTCTCCTGAGCAGATGAATGAAATTCCTTCTTTGGAGAAATCTGTAGACGGAATGCAGGTCACTGAAAATGAAGACGCTGCTATTGCAGATGTGGCGCGCAAAAGAGAAAGTCTTACGCCCTGGGCATCATTTAAAAAGATGGTGACTCCCAAGAAGCGTGTCAGAAGACCTTCTGCAAGTGATAAAGAAGAAGAAATTGATAAGACAAAGAGTGTTGCAGTGTCTGCAACCGAAAATACTATTGATGAATATCAGGGAGAATTAAAAGAAGATGGGATGGACCAGAAACCAGAGAAAAGCACAGAAAAGCCCAAAAAAAAGGTTGGCACCTCTGTGTTCTGGGAAGCTTTTTTATGTGGAGGTTCTTCAAAGAAAAGAGCCAGGAAATCATCATCGTCATCATCTGATGAAGACACTGAACATAAGCTTGGTCGAGAAAGCCAAAAAACAGACGAGTCTGGACAGAACAAAGAAACGGCAACAGGTGCAGTTCTTACTAGTTCTCAGGAGAGCGATCAAGGACGAGGGAATTCTTCCCCAGAACAAGCTGGAAGCCCATCCGAAGGGGAAGCTATTTCAACACGGGCACCATTTAAAAGGTTAGTCGCTCCAAGAAGGAGATCCAAAACCAGAATGGAAGAGAGAACGGAAGACTCTGTTGTGGGATCTAGCCTTGAGCATTCAATGTCGGACGGTGAGCCTGGAAAAGACGAATCATTCGTTCCATTTAGAAAACTGATGCCTGGGCGTAGGAAGAAAAAGTCAGATGGAAAGCCAGCACCAAGTCATCTTAAACAAGCAAGAGAAGACATGGCAGAAACAACTGAAGAAGATTTGGATATTCCAGCTGTTGTTCCTTTATCTGAATACGAAGCAGCAGAGCAGGAGAAAATGGAAGGCCAACAAGCGAAAGATGCTGAGGCGATGAGAGAACAAACCTCAGAGAAGGAGAGAGCAGAAAAATTGGAGGAGACCCTAAGAGTTGAGCAAGCACATGAGGCACTGGTACATGCAGTTACTGTTGCCCTTGTGGAAGGGGAAAGGGCGGTTACCGGTACCGAAGAAAGGTCACCACCTTGGCTATCTGCTGCTCTGACAGAGTGCATTGAGCAGGCAAAAGAAAAGGAAGAGAAAGAAACTGAGAAAACACTTGAATCAGATGTTGCTGTGGAAGAAGCAGTGGTAGCTGCTAAGACAGTGCCAGAGATGAGAAAGGCTGTAAGTGATGACACCACAGCAAGTGAGCTAGAGCTGACCTCAGAAGCAGTGACAGCTCCGGAGGAGACGGCAGAAGCTTCCTGCACTGAAGAAACAATGGAAGTGTCCCTTGCTGAGGAGACAGCTGAGATGGTTTCTGCTGTTTCACCGTTGTTAGAAACCGCAGATCCTACAGAGGAAGTGACGCCTGTACAAGAAGTAGAGGCCGCTGAACAAAATTCGAAAGAATTAGACAAACAGACACAAAAAGTTCTTCATGAAGTTGTTGAAAGAGTAAAGTTAGCAGGTGTAGCACAGCTGGTTAGTGAAAGACCCGGGTCAGCAGCTATAATTACAACAGTACAAGGCATTGAGTCAGAAGTGAAAGCTGACGCTAAAGATGGGAACACTGTAGGCCAGGAAACTGTTTTGCCTGGACAGTCCTTGGAAAAAGGAGAACACAAGGAGGATGGCCTCCAGCCCCAGGGAAGCGCAGGGAGCGTTCAGGGCCAAAACGGAGTCGAAGAGGGTGTTCTACCCGAAGGTTCAGAGAGAAATGAAGTACCTGCTGCAGTGAAAGAAAGCACAGAAGGATGTGAAAATGTAGATGTATTGAGAGACGAAAGCCAGTGGCAGGCATGTGAAAAAGCAGCTGTAGAAGACCATGAAGAAATACCTGAAGTGGAGGGGACAGTAGAGGAATCTTCATCACACGACAGAGTTTCACAGCGTCAAAGCAGTCACTTCCAAGGAAGAGATATCTGTAAAGGAGGAGCCTTCAGAACCAGAGAAGCTGCCCATAACAGAATTGACAGTAGAGGAGACGAGCGACGAACGTATTCCGGAAGTACAGACTGCAGTGAGTCTTACACATAACACAAAGGTTGATTTGTCAAATTAAAAACCAGCACGTGTTAGATCTTATACCTAATTCAAAACCAGGTCGTGGCCATACTACTGTCAAGGACCTTCCTTGTGCAGCCTGTGGCAACTGAAGTTAATTTCTGGCGAGACACACACACAGATGTCCAGAAGCAGCAGCCACTGAGGCTTGTGTGCAGAGTGAGGTGGATGCAGTTCCTGCAGAAATGGAGTAGGAGATGGTGTGCATTGCTGAAGCAATTGCCATTAGGGCTCCTGCACAGCACAGTGTGACTTAACGGATTATATGAACCCCTGAGATGCCTATGTGAGCCGTATGGCACCATACATAGTGGATGGTAGCTTCGCTTGTAGGCAGAGATACAATTGTAGCTGAAGTACCTCTGCAAAGGGCAGAAATGAAATGACACCACTATGGCCAGTTTTAAATGTGCGGAAATTATTGTGGCTGATGTTCTTCCCTACCTCCCCACCACCTTCCTGGCTTAGTCTTTGTTTCAAGTGCTGTCAGCTGTCCCTTGCTTTAGGCTGCCCTTTGTTTAATGAGCTGTGTGTCCTGAGAAACTGAACACAAGCTAGAATCATGGTGACCCGCTAGTCTCTGTGTCATCACCTCACACTCTTCCCATAACTTGTTTCTTCTCTGTACAGCCACCCTCACTTTAATGGCCTTTGACTCGGCCTGGAGTTTCGGGGGATATTTCTGGGAGGTAGAAAATGTGGCTTCCAGTTCTCCTAGATACGCACTCATACGGCACGTGTTTAATGTGTGGGATTTAATCTGCAAACACTCTTCCTCTCTAACAAAGCTCTTTTTAAAATCCTAAAGGATGTGAGCGTTGCCTTCCGTGGTAAACCTGGAGTGCCTTATGTACCAAATCTCTTTGCACTTCGGTGAAATCTGAATCGGAAATGATAGGCACAGTTTCTCCCTAGGATATTTAACTGCACTTGCTTCACTAAGTCATGAGACCTTTATCTCTGTCTTTGAGACCTGCCTGGGAAAATAAGATATTCTTGAGAGAATAAGTTGTCACTAATAAAGCTTTTTTACTGTCGTCTGTCTTTCAGATGTGCTAAGCATCCACGTGACATTTGGAGAGATGCCAGTCCTAGAGAACAACTGACAACCCTGCGACAGAACCGGGAGCTTTATTCACTACCCTTTATTCTTAGATGTTAAGACAGTTTTGTTATTTCTATTAAAAAAACCCAATGCCTTCAACGTTGGCTATATCCACACATTTGTTCCATTCGAAGGTCATTTGCCTCTGCCCCAAATACACCACTTAGACTGGAGATGCACAACCGAATGGATGGACAGACCACTACAATTTGTACCACCGTTATTGTCGTCCCCTCACTTCATGTGTGTCCTGTCTGTCCCATCTCCTTGAATCCCTTCACTCATCCCTGAATCCCCCCCCCCCTTCTCTCCGCAGTCTTCCTTACCCCCCACATCTTCCGTAGCTGCCTCGATTTGACCTACGAGTGGCTGTAGATGCTGCTTGACTTGTGTGTGAGGGGGAAGAGAAGGGCTGACTGATGGGAACACATGAGAGACTTCTGGCCCAGTGGCAGATGTGGCTTTATCAAACAGCAGGAACTGGATCACGCACAAATTCTTGAGCAAGACGCTCAAGATTGCTGCTGGGGTATACTCCTGACGGCACTGAAAATCCAGAGGTGCTTGTGATTTATGTTCACAGACCTTGGACTTCAGACATTAAATTTTTCTAGCCGTCTACGTGCTACGGGTAAGGATGTTTAGCGGCATTTGTATCTCAAAAGGCTTGCATAGATTCATGCCTGAACTCATTTTGTCAAGCTACATGTTTACTTTCTTATCTCAGCTAAGATGCTAAATCCCGTATCAGCAAATACCTACCTGCACTGGTCACAGCAGATGTAGGGATGTTGAAACACGACAGGGTGCCTGTCCCTCTTCTTGCTTTCATACTGCGTCAGGGGACTCCTGCTGCAGGTGACTGATCTCAGTGTTCAACCCCGGCATTTGGAAGTAGAGATCAAGCCAGCATCTCCCACCAGACTTTGTGCTCAAGGCACACAACCTCTGCCGGTCCTTTTGCAAGGTTTATGCATTTATGCTATCCTGTTACTGGTTAACGTGAAGCCCCTAAACAGGCATCAAAGTAGAGCTCGGAGACCAAACCTCTTGGCACGCCAGGGAGGTTTGTGTGCTGTCTTCTCTTTTGTAAGGCTCTTTTATTGGCAATAGCTCAAGCATCCTGCCTCTTAGCTCAAGCTATGGAAGCAGATCTGGCTTTCCCATTTAGATCCAGAGCACGCGGGAGGCAGCTGTGCTCCTTGAGGAACCCGCACAGCTCGGATACGGCGAGTGCCTGGGGATGGGCAGGCAGCTTGCCAGAAGCACGGAGGATTCCTGAGATGGTCCCGTCTGGATGCTGAGTGCTGGATATTTGTCATTCACACCGCCACACGGGAGGGGAGCAGGCCTGAGGAGGTTGATGGCCCTGCAAGAAAGGATGTGGTTTGGCATGAGGAGCAATGTGGATCAGGCGGCCAGTGGGATTGGCAGCACAGGGTTTGGAGTCCTGGGTTTTGGGGAGATGGATGAGATGTGGTAAAAGAGGGTGACTCTTAGCTCTGTGAACATTTGAAGACGCCGCCAACAAGATGGAAGCTTAGCCACCACAATACTAATATCCAATTTAGGGCTGATGTCACTTCTAGCCGGACACTAAATTTAACCTTTACAAAAGTAAGAATGAAAGAGAAGGGTGTAGTAAAGGCCTGTGTCTGTCTGGCTCCAACATTCTCTTGAAAAAATATATCAACTCTTCAAAATAGGAAGAACAGTTTTAAGAAGTCTCCTATTCCTCCTTGAAAATTACACCCATTTCCAGAGCTTGAAAAACCGACAGAGCTCAGTCCTTAGTGCAAGGACTGATGATCCGATGGAACGAGGGCAGCAGAAGTCCAATATGCCATGGGAGCTGCTTCCTGGGGACGGTCTCTGTGTAAAGTCCTGTGGCAGCTTGACCCTGTCCTCATCATCTGGCCTGCAGATATGTCTCCATCCCTCCTACAAAGGCACCGGACTAGAAAGAATAACTAGCAAGACGCCTTTTCCTCGAAGCAGCTGGACAAGAGGGAATTGTGAAAAATTGCAAGGCATCTCCAAGCCAGCTGCTGTCCTGGAAGGCAGATGTCCTGAGAAGCCTCCGTCACACTGAGTTTCAGTGTGGAGAAACAGCAATGTTTCACGTGTTTGTTGTTTAGGAGGGGTGAACTCCTTGGGGCGTTTAACTCGCACCTCTGGAGGTTTGGTCTGGATGTTTTGTGGCAAACCGCACCGAGAAAGCGTCCCAGAAGCGGGAGCTGAGGCGGTCTGTCGTTTCGAAAGGGGCTGTTTCTTCCTGCCGAGCCGCCCGCCCTCTCCTCCCTTCGGGGGAAACGACACGAATAGTCCAGGTGAAAATTTCAAGCGGGCTCCTTCGGGGCAGCGCGGCTCTGGCTGCGCGCGGTGCCGGTGCCGCGGCGGGGCGGGAAGAGACCAGACGCGCGTCAGCAGCCGGCGCGGGGCGGGGCCGGGCCGAGGGGCGGGGCGGGGCCGGGCCGAGGGGCGGGGCCGGGCCGAGGGGCGCGGCGGCGGCGGGGAAGCCCCTTGCATTGTTTCTCTTGTCTCCCCGTTGCCGGGGTTTCCGCGTGTGGCAACCGGGGGCCCAGTGCCTCAGCGCGGGGCGACTCGCTGGGGTGTGGGTGCCGGAGCGCGCCTCCGCCTCTCCGAAGTGCTGTTTGACCGACTCGGGATTTCCTGGCGGTGCGGGAGCATTGAAAAGGACCGGCTTCGACATTTCTGTCACCGCGAGAACCCTTTCCAAGGCAAGCTTGCGGAGATTTTAAAATTTCCTGTCACCTCAGTCAGACGTTTGATGCGGTCCTTGCAGCACAAGGCTGTGCTAAATCTGGAGACGCTAACCAGGGGGTTTTCTGCCGTCCCAGAATCTGACAGTGTCTGCAGCTGAGGAACGGAAAGGAAAGGGAGTGACCGCAGCGATGATGCTGTTTTACGTTGATCGGGCAATAATGCAGTAAAATACCTTAAGAGCTAAGCTTGCTGAAATTGAAGGAAATGCAGAAGTTAGCGTCAGTGATATGTTGTAAAAATGTTTGCATGAGAGAAACGAAGCTCTTGCTCTAGAGCTGTTTTAATTTCAATGAAGCAAAATCCAGAGGAGATTAACGCCGTGGCGGGGGGGGGGGTGTCTGCTTGCACGTGTGGCGGCAGGGTCCCAGCCTGTGATACCAAAACCTCGACGCTGTGTCCGTTGAACTCCGTACATCTCATTTAAGAAAGTAGCGCGTGAGCCACTGAAGTGTGAGAGCTGGCACCATAAACTGATTGGGCTTTGTGAAAAGGTAGTAGTATTTGGAGGAGCAAAGAGTTCAAAGGAAAAGACATCTTGCACTGCTGGTTTTGCACAAACTTCTATCGTTCTATGGGAAACAAAATGGCATTATGAAATTTAAATAAACCAACCCCACTTTTGTTCCTGATGATAACTAACTGACATCAGAGTTTCTCTCGGCTTGCTGTTGTATGCTGCTGGATTTCCTCACTCCTATTGTTTTTGCTAGAGCTAGTGAATGAATTCAACAAATAGTGGAGGTTTATTAATGCAAAGTACTTTAGCTTTACAACACCTATTGACCACAGAGCCTGTAGAAGCCCTGGTCTGTTTGGAGCTGACCCTGGGGAGGACTGTACGTGATTTGAATCAGTTAGTAGGGGACGAGACATCCTACCGCTGTTTACAATAGGGTTTTCATTAAACTCGATGTTTAATGAGCTTATCACATGCTGAGCCTTTTTCCTCAAGGGTTCTCTATTTTTTTTATTTCCTTTTATTGTTAGTAATTAAAGGTTAAACTGCTTTGCAAAAGCAATCTCTGTATAGGGTTGCACAGTGAGATCGTTTGAGGCTTTCCTCATTTAATAATCCTTGTGGAAACTTGGATTTTCACCGCAACACAACTGCTTCTACAGGACACTTTGCAAGAACTACATCTAGCTTGTAGTACAAATCACCGTTTCTTTGAAGGGACGGAGTGCCTCTCCTTATTGGTAGGCGGGAGTGTTTTAAGCTATCATGTGTCTAGTTCGTGCAGGTGGAGCTACATCTCCTTTGTGGTGAGTTTGCCTGTGGTGTCTATGTTACTCCTTATGCAGTCGTTTTGCTAAAGAAAATTTTTAATCTGGTTTTCATTGTGCATCGTTAGGAGCTCTCAAGAATGCCCCAACGTAGGAGCCTCATCGTTAGGAGCTGTAAAATGAGCTTTTCTTTTCTTGTCATCATTTTAGGTCAGCACAGTTTTTCGGTTTGGTTTCTTTTTTTTTCTCTCGGAGGTCTCTCTCCGCCCGGAAAGTATACGGAGCTTTGCTTCAGGAATCATTACATAATTTCTGTACATTCTTTGAGTAATGATAGCATAGAAATATTTTTTATTTTCTCACATAAGTTTGCCTTGAAGTAAAAAACCAAAACCCAACAAACAACAAAAAACCACAAACACAAAACCCCACAAAAAGACCTGCAAAAGAAGGAAGGAGAATGAGAGGCTGTAAGCTGGAGAGGTGCATTTGCAAATAAACTTCGGAAAGACCCATACAATGACCTGAGGCAGAAGAGGAATTCTAGCAA
The DNA here is from genome assembly GCF_047716275.1 of Strix uralensis. NCBI lineage: Eukaryota > Metazoa > Chordata > Aves > Strigiformes > Strigidae > Strix > Strix uralensis. Next base: position 20,853 of record NW_027437016.1, read on the forward strand.
CCTTAGAACAAAAACTAGTCGTTAAAAAAAATTAATAGTAGCGCACAGAAGAGGCACGCAGATAATTAAACAAGCATGTTTAGGAAGGTTCGATAAAAATGAAGAAAAACACATTAAAAAAGTTATATATATTTATATAATGGTATCCTATAGCATTAAATTGAGAAGGAAACTAACTGGTTTTTGTTGTTGTTGTTTACACAGTTGGACAAACAGAACATTCCAGTGCAACTTTGAAAGAAGACACGGAAACTATGGAGGCAAGTCCGTCTGACTCAAGCACCAAGGACGGTGTAGTAGATGCTGAGAAAGAGGATGCTCATACAGTCGAGCGGTTGCCATCTTTGGAAGAAGACGCAGAAGACCGTGCATCTGAGCCACAGTCTTACGATCTGGGTTTTAAAAAGGTTTTTAAATTTTGGGCGTTCAGATTCACAGTGAAGAAGACACGAAAATCAGAACCTGCTGATTTTCAGCCTGTTCAACTGCTTACTGTAAAAAAGCAAACACAAGTCCCTGAAGGAGCTGGTGATCAAAAAGAAGTCGGCTCAGAAGAAACAGCGATGCCTGAGGATGCACTCTCTGCAGAAGACAACACCAAAGACACACTGAAAAATGAAAAAACAGAAGATGAATCTCCTAAAACACCAGAAGCAAAGGAGATTTGTTCTCAGTCAGCTGCCTTAGCCACTGATACTGCATCGCCATTAAGAAAATTTTTTACTCGGGGATGGACTCGATTTGGAAAAAAGAAGAGGTTTAGGAAGCCTAAAGAAGATGAACTACAGTCTCCTACTAAAGAAGACGGGCAAGAAAAAGAGGGGGCAACGTTAATAACTGAAACCAGTGAAAAGGAGGAGAAATCTGAGTTTGAGGAGCAAGATGAGGAGAGGAACGTGACAGAAGTAACTACTGAAGAGCATGAGAAGGAGCAAAGTGAAGATGAAAAACAGCCGTCAGAAAGGATTGTGGCAGACATAGGAGTGGAAGCAAGTGGGAAGGAAGAGCTAATCAAGCATGATGAGCAGGAACAAAAAGAGGCTGTAACAGCAGCAGTTGTTAAAGAAAGTGCGATGGAGAAAAAAGCTGGAGATGATCAAGAAAGAAAACTGGTGGAAGTCTCAGATGATCTTGGTAAAAAGGAAGAAAAAACTGAAGAAGGAGAAAAAGAAAGTGAGCAGCTAAAAACAAGCTCAGTGGTAGCTGTTGTTTCTGATATTGTGAATGGAGAATTGAAAACATCCTCAGAAGTCCTACCGGCGGGAGACAAACTGGAGTCAACAGGGAAGTGTGAAATAGATGTCAGAACTGAAATATCCTCTGAAGAGAGACCTGAAGCAGGGTCTTTGGCAATTGCAATTTCTAGTGAACAGCTTAAAAAATCTGAAGGAAGAGAAGGAAATAAACGTGCTCCGCTAGAGAAAGAAACATTTGATGAAAGAACAGAGGAAGCAGAATTGAAAATATCACCCACAGCAGAAGACATCACACAAGGAGAAGCTCTGGACACAACCACAGAGAAGAAAGAAAGCAAAGAACATGAGACAAAACTGACTCTGGGTGCTCCTGGATTGAAGTCCTTTTCTACTTCTGAATGCTCAGTTGACACAGAGGACGATCAACAGTCTATCAAACCCACTGGTGAAGGATTACAGGGAAAAACTAGCAGAGTTATGACTGATACTATCAAACCAGGTGAAATAACCACAGAAATAACGCCTGAAGAGGCAGCTGGAAAGAGGCCTCCAGAAGGTATCACAAATGAAGCTGAACTGCTGTCTTCTCAAGAAAAAAATAAACTGCAAGGCAGCCCTTTAAAGAAACTCTTTATGGGTACTGGATTTAAAAAACTGTCTGGAAAGAAGCGGAAAGGCAAAAGAGAAGAATCTAAGTTAGGGGAACAGGGTGAGCCAATTCAGCACTTACCAGCTTCCCCAGATAGCCCAGAGGAACAAAAAGGGGAGAGTTCTGCTTCTTCTCCTGAGCAGATGAATGAAATTCCTTCTTTGGAGAAATCTGTAGACGGAATGCAGGTCACTGAAAATGAAGACGCTGCTATTGCAGATGTGGCGCGCAAAAGAGAAGGTCTTACGCCCTGGGCATCATTTAAAAAGATGGTGACTCCCAAGAAGCGTGTCAGAAGACCTTCTGCAAGTGATAAAGAAGAAGAAATTGATAAGACAAAGAGTGTTGCAGTGTCTGCAACCGAAAATACTATTGATGAATATCAGGGAGAATTAAAAGAAGATGGGATGGACCAGAAACCAGAGAAAAGCACAGAAAAGCCCAAAAAAAAGGTTGGCACCTCTGTGTTCTGGGAAGCTTTTTTATGTGGAGGTTCTTCAAAGAAAAGAGCCAGGAAATCATCATCATCATCATCTGATGAAGACACTGAACATAAGCTTGGTCGAGAAAGCCAAAAAACAGACGAGTCTGGACAGAACAAAGAAACGGCAACAGGTGCAGTTCTTACTAGTTCTCAGGAGAGCGATCAAGGACGAGGGAATTCTTCCCCAGAACAAGCTGGAAGCCCATCCGAAGGGGAAGCTATTTCAACACGGGCACCATTTAAAAGGTTAGTCGCTCCAAGAAGGAGATCCAAAACCAGAATGGAAGAGAGAACGGAAGACTCTGTTGTGGGATCTAGCCTTGAGCATTCAATGTCGGACGGTGAGCCTGGAAAAGACGAATCATTCGTTCCATTTAGAAAACTGATGCCTGGGCGTAGGAAGAAAAAGTCAGATGGAAAGCCAGCACCAAGTCATCTTAAACAAGCAAGAGAAGACATGGCAGAAACAACTGAAGAAGATTTGGATATTCCAGCTGTTGTTCCTTTATCTGAATACGAAGCAGCAGAGCAGGAGAAAATGGAAGGCCAACAAGCGAAAGATGCTGAGGCGATGAGAGAACAAACCTCAGAGAAGGAGAGAGCAGAAAAATTGGAGGAGACCCTAAGAGTTGAGCAAGCACATGAGGCACTGGTACATGCAGTTACTGTTGCCCTTGTGGAAGGGGAAAGGGCGGTTACCGGTACCGAAGAAAGGTCACCACCTTGGCTATCTGCTGCTCTGACAGAGTGCATTGAGCAGGCAAAAGAAAAGGAAGAGAAAGAAACTGAGAAAACACTTGAATCAGATGTTGCTGTGGAAGAAGCAGTGGTAGCTGCTAAGACAGTGCCAGAGATGAGAAAGGCTGTAAGTGATGACACCACAGCAAGTGAGCTAGAGCTGACCTCAGAAGCAGTGACAGCTCCGGAGGAGACGGCAGAAGCTTCCTGCACTGAAGAAACAATGGAAGTGTCCCTTGCTGAGGAGACAGCTGAGATGGTTTCTGCTGTTTCACCGTTGTTAGAAACCCCAGATCCTACAGAGGAAGTGACGCCTGTACAAGAAGTAGAGGCCGCTGAACAAAATTCGAAAGAATTAGACAAACAGACACAAAAAGTTCTTCATGAAGTTGTTGAAAGAGTAAAGTTAGCAGGTGTAGCACAGCTGGTTAGTGAAAGACCCGGGTCAGCAGCTATAATTACAACAGTACAAGGCATTGAGTCAGAAGTGAAAGCTGACGCTAAAGATGGGAACACTGTAGGCCAGGAAACTGTTTTGCCTGGACAGTCCTTGGAAAAAGGAGAACACAAGGAGGATGGCCTCCAGCCCCAGGGAAGCGCAGGGAGCGTTCAGGGCCAAAACGGAGTCGAAGAGGGTGTTCTACCCGAAGGTTCAGAGAGAAATGAAGTACCTGCTGCAGTGAAAGAAAGCACAGAAGGATGTGAAAATGTAGATGTATTGAGAGACGAAAGCCAGTGGCAGGCATGTGAAAAAGCAGCTGTAGAAGACCATGAAGAAATACCTGAAGTGGAGGGGACAGTAGAGGAATCTTCATCACACGACAGAGTTTCACAGCGTCAAAGCAGTCACTTCCAAGGAAGAGATATCTGTAAAGGAGGAGCCTTCAGAACCAGAGAAGCTGCCCATAACAGAATTGACAGTAGAGGAGACGAGCGACGAACGTATTCCGGAAGTACAGACTGCAGTGAGTCTTACACATAACACAAAGGTTGATTTGTCAAATTAAAAACCAGCACGTGTTAGATCTTATACCTAATTCAAAACCAGGTCGTGGCCATACTACTGTCAAGGACCTTCCTTGTGCAGCCTGTGGCAACTGAAGTTAATTTCTGGCGAGACACACACACAGATGTCCAGAAGCAGCAGCCACTGAGGCCTGTGTGCAGAGTGAGGTGGATGCAGTTCCTGCAGAAATGGAGTAGGAGATGGTGTGCATTGCTGAAGCAATTGCCATTAGGGCTCCTGCACAGCACAGTGTGACTTAACGGATTATATGAACCCCTGAGATGCCTATGTGAGCCGTATGGCACCATACATAGTGGATGGTAGCTTCGCTTGTAGGCAGAGATACAATTGTAGCTGAAGTACCTCTGCAAAGGGCAGAAATGAAATGACACCACTATGGCCAGTTTTAAATGTGCGGAAATTATTGTGGCTGATGTTCTTCCCTACCTCCCCACCACCTTCCTGGCTTAGTCTTTGTTTCAAGTGCTGTCAGCTGTCCCTTGCTTTAGGCTGCCCTTTGTTTAATGAGCTGTGTGTCCTGAGAAACTGAACACAAGCTAGAATCATGGTGACCCGCTAGTCTCTGTGTCATCACCTCACACTCTTCCCATAACTTGTTTCTTCTCTGTACAGCCACCCTCACTTTAATGGCCTTTGACTCGGCCTGGAGTTTCGGGGGATATTTCTGGGAGGTAGAAAATGTGGCTTCCAGTTCTCCTAGATACGCACTCATACGGCACGTGTTTAATGTGTGGGATTTAATCTGCAAACACTCTTCCTCTCTAACAAAGCTCTTTTTAAAATCCTAAAGGATGTGAGCGTTGCCTTCCGTGGTAAACCTGGAGTGCCTTATGTACCAAATCTCTTTGCACTACGGTGAAATCTGAATCGGAAATGATAGGCACAGTTTCTCCCTAGGATATTTAACTGCACTTGCTTCACTAAGTCATGAGACCTTTATCTCTGTCTTTGAGACCTGCCTGGGAAAATAAGATATTCTTGAGAGAATAAGTTGTCACTAATAAAGCTTTTTTACTGTCGTCTGTCTTTCAGATGTGCTAAGCATCCACGTGACATTTGGAGAGATGCCAGTCCTAGAGAACAACTGACAACCCTGCGACAGAACCGGGAGCTTTATTCACTACCCTTTATTCTTAGATGTTAAGACAGTTTTGTTATTTCTATTAAAAAAACCCAATGCCTTCAACGTTGGCTATATCCACACATTTGTTCCATTCGAAGGTCATTTGCCTCTGCCCCAAATACACCACTTAGACTGGAGATGCACAACCGAATGGATGGACAGACCACTACAATTTGTACCACCGTTATTGTCGTCCCCTCACTTCATGTGTGTCCTGTCTGTCCCATCTCCTTGAATCCCTTCACTCATCCCTGAATCCCCCCCCCCCTTCTCTCCGCAGTCTTCCTTACCCCCCACATCTTCCGTAGCTGCCTCGATTTGACCTACGAGTGGCTGTAGATGCTGCTTGACTTGTGTGTGAGGGGGAAGAGAAGGGCTGACTGATGGGAACACATGAGAGACTTCTGGCCCAGTGGCAGATGTGGCTTTATCAAACAGCAGGAACTGGATCACGCACAAATTCTTGAGCAAGACGCTCAAGATTGCTGCTGGGGTATACTCCTGACGGCACTGAAAATCCAGAGGTGCTTGTGATTTATGTTCACAGACCTTGGACTTCAGACATTAAATTTTTCTAGCCGTCTACGTGCTACGGGTAAGGGTGTTTAGCGGCATTTGTATCTCAAAAGGCTTGCATAGATTCATGCCTGAACTCATTTTGTCAAGCTACATGTTTACTTTCTTATCTCAGCTAAGATGCTAAATCCCGTATCAGCAAATACCTACCTGCACTGGTCACAGCAGATGTAGGGATCTTGAAACACGACAGGGTGCCTGTCCCTCTTCTTGCTTTCATACTGCGTCAGGGGACTCCTGCTGCAGGTGACTGATCTCAGTGTTCAACCCCGGCATTTGGAAGTAGAGATCAAGCCAGCATCTCCCACCAGACTTTGTGCTCAAGGCACACAACCTCTGCCGGTCCTTTTGCAAGGTTTATGCATTTATGCTATCCTGTTACTGGTTAACGTGAAGCCCCTAAACAGGCATCAAAGTAGAGCTCGGAGACCAAACCTCTTGGCACGCCAGGGAGGTTTGTGTGCTGTCTTCTCTTTTGTAAGGCTCTTTTATTGGCAATAGCTCAAGCATCCTGCCTCTTAGCTCAAGCTATGGAAGCAGATCTGGCTTTCCCATTTAGATCCAGAGCACGCGGGAGGCAGCTGTGCTCCTTGAGGAACCCGCACAGCTCGGATACGGCAAGTGCCTGGGGATGGGCAGGCAGCTTGCCAGAAGCACGGAGGATTCCTGAGATGGTCCCGTCTGGATGCTGAGTGCTGGATATTTGTCATTCACACCGCCACACGGGAGGGGAGCAGGCCTGAGGAGGTTGATGGCCCTGCAAGAAAGGATGTGGTTTGGCATGAGGAGCAATGTGGATCAGGCGGCCAGTGGGATTGGCAGCACAGGGTTTGGAGTCCTGGGTTTTGGGGAGATGGATGAGATGTGGTAAAAGAGGGTGACTCTTAGCTCTGTGAACATTTGAAGACGCCGCCAACAAGATGGAAGCTTAGCCACCACAATACTAATATCCAATTTAGGGCTGATGTCACTTCTAGCCGGACACTAAATTTAACCTTTACAAAAGTAAGAATGAAAGAGAAGGGTGTAGTAAAGGCCTGTGTCTGTCTGGCTCCAACATTCTCTTGAAAAAATATATCAACTCTTCAAAATAGGAAGAACAGTTTTAAGAAGTCTCCTATCCCTCCTTGAAAATTACACCCATTTCCAGAGCTTGAAAAACCGACAGAGCTCAGTCCTTAGTGCAAGGACTGATGATCCGATGGAACGAGGGCAGCAGAAGTCCAATATGCCATGGGAGCTGCTTCCTGGGGACGGTCTCTGTGTAAAGTCCTGTGGCAGCTTGACCCTGTCCTCATCATCTGGCCTGCAGATATGTCTCCATCCCTCCTACAAAGGCACCGGACTAGAAAGAATAACTAGCAAGACGCCTTTTCCTCGAAGCAGCTGGACAAGAGGGAATTGTGAAAAATTGCAAGGCATCTCCAAGCCAGCTGCTGTCCTGGAAGGCAGATGTCCTGAGAAGCCTCCGTCACACTGAGTTTCAGTGTGGAGAAACAGCAATGTTTCACGTGTTTGTTGTTTAGGAGGGGTGAACTCCTTGGGGCGTTTAACTCGCACCTCTGGAGGTTTGGTCTGGATGTTTTGTGGCAAACCGCACCGAGAAAGCGTCCCAGAAGCGGGAGCTGAGGCGGTCTGTCGTTTCGAAAGGGGCTGTTTCTTCCTGCCGAGCCGCCCGCCCTCTCCTCCCTTCGGGGGAAACGACACGAATAGTCCAGGTGAAAATTTCAAGCGGGCTCCTTCGGGGCAGCGCGGCTCTGGCTGCGCGCGGTGCCGGTGCCGCGGCGGGGCGGGAAGAGACCAGACGCGCGTCAGCAGCCGGCGCGGGGCGGGGCCGGGCCGAGGGGCGGGGCGGGGCCGGGCCGAGGGGCGGGGCCGGGCCGAGGGGCGCGGCGGCGGCGGGGAAGCCCCTTGCATTGTTTCTCTTGTCTCCCCGTTGCCGGGGTTTCCGCGTGTGGCAACCGGGGGCCCAGTGCCTCAGCGCGGGGCGACTCGCTGGGGTGTGGGTGCCGGAGCGCGCCTCCGCCTCTCCGAAGTGCTGTTTGACCGACTCGGGATTTCCTGGCGGTGCGGGAGCATTGAAAAGGACCGGCTTCGACATTTCTGTCACCGCGAGAACCCTTTCCAAGGCAAGCTTGCGGAGATTTTAAAATTTCCTGTCACCTCAGTCAGACGTTTGATGCGGTCCTTGCAGCACAAGGCTGTGCTAAATCTGGAGACGCTAACCAGGGGGTTTTCTGCCGTCCCAGAATCTGACAGTGTCTGCAGCTGAGGAACGGAAAGGAAAGGGAGTGACCGCAGCGATGATGCTGTTTTACGTTGATCGGGCAATAATGCAGTAAAATACCTTAAGAGCTAAGCTTGCTGAAATTGAAGGAAATGCAGAAGTTAGCGTCAGTGATATGTTGTAAAAATGTTTGCATGAGAGAAACGAAGCTCTTGCTCTAGAGCTGTTTTAATTTCAATGAAGCAAAATCCAGAGGAGATTAACGCCGTGGCGGGGGGGGGGGTGTCTGCTTGCACGTGTGGCGGCAGGGTCCCAGCCTGTGATACCAAAACCTCGACGCTGTGTCCGTTGAACTCCGTACATCTCATTTAAGAAAGTAGCGCGTGAGCCACTGAAGTGTGAGAGCTGGCACCATAAACTGATTGGGCTTTGTGAAAAGGTAGTAGTATTTGGAGGAGCAAAGAGTTCAAAGGAAAAGACATCTTGCACTGCTGGTTTTGCACAAACTTCTATCGTTCTATGGGAAACAAAATGGCATTATGAAATTTAAATAAACCAACCCCACTTTTGTTCCTAATGATAACTAACTGACATCAGAGTTTCTCTCGGCTTGCTGTTGTATGCTGTTGGATTTCCTCACTCCTAATGTTTTTGCTAGAGCTAGTGAATGAATTCAACAAATAGTGGAGGTTTATTAATGCAAAGTACTTTAGCTTTACAACACCTATTGACCACAGAGCCTGTAGAAGCCCTGGTCTGTTTGGAGCTGACCCTGGGGAGGACTGTACGTGATTTGAATCAGTTAGTAGGGGACGAGACATCCTACCGCTGTTTACAATAGGGTTTTCATTAAACTCGATGTTTAATGAGCTTATCACATGCTGAGCCTTTTTCCTCAAGGGTTCTCTATTTTTTTTATTTCCTTTTATTGTTAGTAATTAAAGGTTAAACTGCTTTGCAAAAGCAATCTCTGTATAGGGTTGCACAGTGAGATCGTTTGAGGCTTTCCTCATTTAATAATCCTTGTGGAAACTTGGATTTTCACCGCAACACAACTGCTTCTACAGGACACTTTGCAAGAACTACATCTAGCTTGTAGTACAAATCACCGTTTCTTTGAAGGGACGGAGTACCTCTCCTTATTGGTAGGCGGGAGTGTTTTAAGCTATCATGTGTCTAGTTCGTGCAGGTGGAGCTACATCTCCTTTGTGGTGAGTTTGCCTGTGGTGTCTATGTTACTCCTTATGCAGTCGTTTTGCTAAAGAAAATTTTTAATCTGGTTTTCATTGTGCATCGTTAGGAGCTCTCAAGAATGCCCCAACGTAGGAGCCTCATCGTTAGGGCTGTAAAATGAGCTTTTCTTTTCTTGTCATCATTTTAGGTCAGCACAGTTTTTCGGTTTGGTTTCTTTTTTTTTCTCTCGGAGGTCTCTCTCCGCCCGGAAAGTATACGGAGCTTTGCTTCAGGAATCATTACATAATTTCTGTACATTCTTTGAGTAATGATAGCATAGAAATATTTTTTATTTTCTCACATAAGTTTGCCTTGAAGTAAAAAACCAAAACCCAACAAACAACAAAAAACCACAAACACAAAACCCCACAAAAAGACCTGCAAAAGAAGGAAGGAGAATGAGAGGCTGTAAGCTGGAGAGGTGCATTTGCAAATAAACTTCGGAAAGACCCATACAATGACCTGAGGCAGAAGAGGAATTCTAGCAACCTTAGAACAAAAACTAGTCGTTAAAAAAAATTAATAGTAGCGCACAGAAGAGGCACGCAGATAATTAAACAAGCATGTTTAGGAAGGTTCGATAAAAATGAAGAAAAACACATTAAAAAAGTTATATATATTTATATAATGGTATCCTATAGCATTAAATTGAGAAGGAAACTAACTGGTTTTTGTTGTTGTTGTTTACACAGTTGGACAAACAGAACATTCCAGTGCAACTTTGAAAGAAGACACGGAAACTATGGAGGCAAGTCCGTCTGACTCAAGCACCAAGGACGGTGTAGTAGATGCTGAGAAAGAGGATGCTCATACAGTCGAGCAGTTGCCATCTTTGGAAGAAGACGCAGAAGACCGTGCATCTGAGCCACAGTCTTACGATCTGGGTTTTAAAAAGGTTTTTAAATTTTGGGCGTTCAGATTCACAGTGAAGAAGACACGAAAATCAGAACCTGCTGATTTTCAGCCTGTTCAACTGCTTACTGTAAAAAAGCAAACACAAGTCCCTGAAGGAGCTGGTGATCAAAAAGAAGTCGGCTCAGAAGAAACAGCGATGCCTGAGGATGCACTCTCTGCAGAAGACAACACCAAAGACACACTGAAAAATGAAAAAACAGAAGATGAATCTCCTAAAACACCAGAAGCAGATGAGATTTGTTCTCAGTCAGCTGCCTTAGCCACTGATACTGCATCGCCATTAAGAAAATTTTTTACTCGGGGATGGACTCGATTTGGAAAAAAGAAGAGGTTTAGGAAGCCTAAAGAAGATGAACTACAGTCTCCTACTAAAGAAGATGGGCAAGAAAAAGAGGGGGCAACGTTAATAACTGAAACCAGTGAAAAGGAGGAGAAATCTGAGTTTGAGGAGCAAGATGAGGAGAGGAACGTGACAGAAGTAACTACTGAAGAGCATGAGAAGGAGCAAAGTGAAGATGAAAAACAGCCGTCAAAAAGGATTGTGGCAGACACAGGAGTGGAAGCAAGTGGGAAGGAAGAGCTAATCAAGCATGATGAGCAGGAACAAAAAGAGGCTGTAACAGCAGCAGTTGTTAAAGAAAGTGCGATGGAGAAAAAAGCTGGAGATGATCAAGAAAGAAAACTGGTGGAAGTCTCAGATGATCTTGGTAAAAAGGAAGAAAAAACTGAAGAAGGAGAAAAAGAAAGTGAGCAGCTAAAAACAAGCTCAGTGGTAGCTGTTGTTTCTGATATTGTGAATGGAGAATTGAAAACATCCTCAGAAGTCCTACCGGCGGGAGACAAACTGGAGTCAACAGGGAAGTGTGAAATAGATGTCAGAACTGAAATATCCTCTGAAGAGAGACCTGAAGCAGGGTCTTTGGCAATTGCAATTTCTAGTGAACAGCTTAAAAAATCTGAAGGAAGAGAAGGAAATAAACGTGCTCCGCTAGAGAAAGAAACATTTGATGAAAAAACAGAGGAAGCAGAATTGAAAATATCACCCACAGCAGAAGACATCACACAAGGAGAAGCTCTGGACACAACCACAGAGAAGAAAGAAAGCAAAGAACATGAGACAAAACTGACTCTGGGTGCTCCTGGATTGAAGTCCTTTTCTACTTCTGAATGCTCAGTTGACACAGAGGACGATCAACAGTCTATCAAACCCACTGGTGAAGGATTACAGGGAAAAACTAGCAGAGTTATGACTGATACTATCAAACCAGGTGAAATAACCACAGAAATAACGCCTGAAGAGGCAGCTGGAAAGAGGCCTCCAGAAGGTATCACAAATGAAGCTGAACTGCTGTCTTCTCAAGAAAAAAATAAACTGCAAGGCAGCCCTTTAAAGAAACTCTTTATGGGTACTGGATTTAAAAAACTGTCTGGAAAGAAGCGGAAAGGCAAAAGAGAAGAATCTAAGTTAGGGGAACAGGGTGAGCCAATTCAGCACTTACCAGCTTCCCCAGATAGCCCAGAGGAACAAAAAGGGGAGAGTTCTGCTTCTTCTCCTGAGCAGATGAATGAAATTCCTTCTTTGGAGAAATCTGTAGACGGAACGCAGGTCACTGAAAATGAAGACGCTGCTATTGCAGATGTGGCGCGCAAAAGAGAAAGTCTTACGCCCTGGGCATCATTTAAAAAGATGGTGACTCCCAAGAAGCGTGTCAGAAGACCTTCTGCAAGTGATAAAGAAGAAGAAATTGATAAGACAAAGAGTGTTGCAGTGTCTGCAACCGAAAATACTACTGATGAATATCAGGGAGAATTAAAAGAAGATGGGATGGACCAGAAACCAGAGAAAAGCACAGAAAAGCCCAAAAAAAAGGTTGGCACCTCTGTGTTCTGGGAAGCTTTTTTATGTGGAGGTTCTTCAAAGAAAAGAGCCAGGAAATCATCATCATCATCATCTGATGAAGACACTGAACATAAGCTTGGTCGAGAAAGCCAAAAAACAGACGAGTCTGGACAGAACAAAGAAACGGCAACAGGTGCAGTTCTTACTAGTTCTCAGGAGAGCGATCAAGGACGAGGGAATTCTTCCCCAGAACAAGCTGGAAGCCCATCCGAAGGGGAAGCTATTTCAACACGGGCACCATTTAAAAGGTTAGTCGCTCCAAGAAGGAGATCCAAAACCAGAATGGAAGAGAGAACGGAAGACTCTGTTGTGGGATCTAGCCTTGAGCATTCAATGTCGGACGGTGAGCCTGGAAAAGACGAATCATTCGTTCCATTTAGAAAACTGATGCCTGGGCGTAGGAAGAAAAAGTCAGATGGAAAGCCAGCACCAAGTCATCTTAAACAAGCAAGAGAAGACATGGCAGAAACAACTGAAGAAGATTTGGATATTCCAGCTGTTGTTCCTTTATCTGAATACGAAGCAGCAGAGCAGGAGAAAATGGAAGGCCAACAAGCGAAAGATGCTGAGGCGATGAGAGAACAAACCTCAGAGAAGGAGAGAGCAGAAAAATTGGAGGAGACCCTAAGAGTTGAGCAAGCACATGAGGCACTGGTACATGCAGTTACTGTTGCCCTTGTGGAAGGGGAAAGGGCGGTTACCGGTACCGAAGCAAGGTCACCACCTTGGCTATCTGCTGCTCTGACAGAGTGCATTGAGCAGGCAAAAGAAAAGGAAGAGAAAGAAACTGAGAAAACACTTGAATCAGATGTTGCTGTGGAAGAAGCAGTGGTAGCTGCTAAGACAGTGCCAGAGATGAGAAAGGCTGTAAGTGATGACACCACAGCAAGTGAGCTAGAGCTGACCTCAGAAGCAGTGACAGCTCCGGAGGAGACGGCAGAAGCTTCCTGCACTGAAGAAACAATGGAAGTGTCCCTTGCTGAGGAGACAGCTGAGATGGTTTCTGCTGTTTCACCGTTGTTAGAAACCGCAGATCCTACAGAGGAAGTGACGCCTGTACAAGAAGTAGAGGCCGCTGAACAAAATTCGAAAGAATTAGACAAACAGACACAAAAAGTTCTTCATGAAGTTGTTGAAAGAGTAAAGTTAGCAGGTGTAGCACAGCTGGTTAGTGAAAGACCCGGGTCAGCAGCTATAATTACAACAGTACAAGGCATTGAGTCAGAAGTGAAAGCTGACGCTAAAGATGGGAACACTGTAGGCCAGGAAACTGTTTTGCCTGGACAGTCCTTGGAAAAAGGAGAACACAAGGAGGATGGCCTCCAGCCCCAGGGAAGCGCAGGGAGCGTTCAGGGCCAAAACGGAGTCGAAGAGGGTGTTCTACCCGAAGGTTCAGAGAGAAATGAAGTACCTGCTGCAGTGAAAGAAAGCACAGAAGGATGTGAAAATGTAGATGTATTGAGAGACGAAAGCCAGTGGCAGGCATGTGAAAAAGCAGCTGTAGAAGACCATGAAGAAATACCTGAAGTGGAGGGGACAGTAGAGGAATCTTCATCACACGACAGAGTTTCACAGCGTCAAAGCAGTCACTTCCAAGGAAGAGATATCTGTAAAGGAGGAGCCTTCAGAACCAGAGAAGCTGCCCATAACAGAATTGACAGTAGAGGAGACGAGCGACGAACGTATTCCGGAAGTACAGACTGCAGTGAGTCTTACACATAACACAAAGGTTGATTTGTCAAATTAAAAACCAGCACGTGTTAGATCTTATACCTAATTCAAAACCAGGTCGTGGCCATACTACTGTCAAGGACCTTCCTTGTGCAGCCTGTGGCAACTGAAGTTAATTTCTGGCGAGACACACACACAGATGTCCAGAAGCAGCAGCCACTGAGGCTTGTGTGCAGAGTGAGGTGGATGCAGTTCCTGCAGAAATGGAGTAGGAGATGGTGTGCATTGCTGAAGCAATTGCCATTAGGGCTCCTGCACAGCACAGTGTGACTTAACGGATTATATGAACCCCTGAGATGCCTATGTGAGCCGTATGGCACCATACATAGTGGATGGTAGCTTCGGTTGTAGGCAGAGATACAATTGTAGCTGAAGTACCTCTGCAAAGGGCAGAAATGAAATGACACCACTATGGCCAGTTTTAAATGTGCGGAAATTATTGTGGCTGATGTTCTTCCCTACCTCCCCACCACCTTCCTGGCTTAGTCTTTGTTTCAAGTGCTGTCAGCTGTCCCTTGCTTTAGGCTGCCCTTTGTTTAATGAGCTGTGTGTCCTGAGAAACTGAACACAAGCTAGAATCATGGTGACCCGCTAGTCTCTGTGTCATCACCTCACACTCTTCCCATAACTTGTTTCTTCTCTGTACAGCCACCCTCACTTTAATGGCCTTTGACTCGGCCTGGAGTTTCGGGGGATATTTCTGGGAGGTAGAAAATGTGGCTTCCAGTTCTCCTAGATACGCACTCATACGGCACGTGTTTAATGTGTGGGATTTAATCTGCAAACACTCTTCCTCTCTAACAAAGCTCTTTTTAAAATCCTAAAGGATGTGAGCGTTGCCTTCCGTGGTAAACCTGGAGTGCCTTATGTACCAAATCTCTTTGCACTTCGGTGAAATCTGAATCGGAAATGATAGGCACAGTTTCTCCCTAGGATATTTAACTGCACTTGCTTCACTAAGTCATGAGACCTTTATCTCTGTCTTTGAGACCTGCCTGGGAAAATAAGATATTCTTGAGAGAATAAGTTGTCACTAATAAAGCTTTTTTACTGTCGTCTGTCTTTCAGATGTGCTAAGCATCCACGTGACATTTGGAGAGATGCCAGTCCTAGAGAACAACTGACAACCCTGCGACAGAACCGGGAGCTTTATTCACTACCCTTTATTCTTAGATGTTAAGACAGTTTTGTTATTTCTATTAAAAAAACCCAATGCCTTCAACGTTGGCTATATCCACACATTTGTTCCATTCGAAGGTCATTTGCCTCTGCCCCAAATACACCACTTAGACTGGAGATGCACAACCGAATGGATGGACAGACCACTACAATTTGTACCACAGTTATTGTCGTCCCCTCACTTCATGTGTGTCCTGTCTGTCCCATCTCCTTGAATCCCTTCACTCATCCCTGAATCCCCCCCCCCCTTCTCTCCGCAGTCTTCCTTACCCCCCACATCTTCCGTAGCTGCCTCGATTTGACCTACGAGTGGCTGTAGATGCTGCTTGACTTGTGTGTGAGGGGGAAGAGAAGGGCTGACTGATGGGAACACATGAGAGACTTCTGGCCCAGTGGCAGATGTGGCTTTATCAAACAGCAGGAACTGGATCACGCACAAATTCTTGAGCAAGACGCTCAAGATTGCTGCTGGGGTATACTCCTGACGGCACTGAAAATCCAGAGGTGCTTGTGATTTATGTTCACAGACCTTGGACTTCAGACATTAAATTTTTCTAGCCGTCTACGTGCTACGGGTAAGGGTGTTTAGCGGCATTTGTATCTCAAAAGGCTTGCATAGATTCATGCCTGAACTCATTTTGTCAAGCTACATGTTTACTTTCTTATCTCAGCTAAGATGCTAAATCCCGTATCAGCAAATACCTACCTGCACTGGTCACAGCAGATGTAGGGATGTTGAAACACGACAGGGTGCCTGTCCCTCTTCTTGCTTTCATACTGCGTCAGGGGACTCCTGCTGCAGGTGACTGATCTCAGTGTTCAACCCCGGCATTTGGAAGTAGAGATCAAGCCAGCATCTCCCACCAGACTTTGTGCTCAAGGCACACAACCTCTGCCGGTCCTTTTGCAAGGTTTATGCATTTATGCTATCCTGTTACTGGTTAACGTGAAGCCCCTAAACAGGCATCAAAGTAGAGCTCGGAGACCAAACCTCTTGGCACGCCAGGGAGGTTTGTGTGCTGTCTTCTCTTTTGTAAGGCTCTTTTATTGGCAATAGCTCAAGCATCCTGCCTCTTAGCTCAAGCTATGGAAGCAGATCTGGCTTTCCCATTTAGATCCAGAGCACGCGGGAGGCAGCTGTGCTCCTTGAGGAACCCGCACAGCTCGGATACGGCAAGTGCCTGGGGATGGGCAGGCAGCTTGCCAGAAGCACGGAGGATTCCTGAGATGGTCCCGTCTGGATGCTGAGTGCTGGATATTTGTCATTCACACCGCCACACGGGAGGGGAGCAGGCCTGAGGAGGTTGATGGCCCTGCAAGAAAGGATGTGGTTTGGCATGAGGAGCAATGTGGATCAGGCGGCCAGTGGGATTGGCAGCACAGGGTTTGGAGTCCTGGGTTTTGGGGAGATGGATGAGATGTGGTAAAAGAGGGTGACTCTTAGCTCTGTGAACATTTGAAGACGCCGCCAACAAGATGGAAGCTTAGCCACCACAATACTAATATCCAATTTAGGGCTGATGTCACTTCTAGCTGGACACTAAATTTAACCTTTACAAAAGTAAGAATGAAAGAGAAGGGTGTAGTAAAGGCCTGTGTCTGTCTGGCTCCAACATTCTCTTGAAAAAATATATCAACTCTTCAAAATAGGAAGAACAGTTTTAAGAAGTCTCCTATTCCTCCTTGAAAATTACACCCATTTCCAGAGCTTGAAAAACCGACAGAGCTCAGTCCTTAGTGCAAGGACTGATGATCCGATGGAACGAGGGCAGCAGAAGGCCAATATGCCATGGGAGCTGCTTCCTGGGGACGGTCTCTGTGTAAAGTCCTGTGGCAGCTTGACCCTGTCCTCATCATCTGGCCTGCAGATATGTCTCCATCCCTCCTACAAAGGCACCGGACTAGAAAGAATAACTAGCAAGACGCCTTTTCCTCGAAGCAGCTGGACAAGAGGGAATTGTGAAAAATTGCAAGGCATCTCCAAGCCAGCTGCTGTCCTGGAAGGCAGATGTCCTGAGAAGCCTCCGTCACACTGAGTTTCAGCGTGGAGAAACAGCAATGTTTCACGTGTTTGTTGTTTAGGAGGGGTGAACTCCTTGGGGCGTTTAACTCGCACCTCTGGAGGTTTGGTCTGGATGTTTTGTGGCAAACCGCACCGAGAAAGCGTCCCAGAAGCGGGAGCTGAGGCGGTCTGTCGTTTCGAAAGGGGCTGTTTCTTCCTGCCGAGCCGCCCGCCCTCTCCTCCCTTCGGGGGAAACGACACGAATAGTCCAGGTGAAAATTTCAAGCGGGCTCCTTCGGGGCAGCGCGGCTCTGGCTGCGCGCGGTGCCGGTGCCGCGGCGGGGCGGGAAGAGACCAGACGCGCGTCAGCAGCCGGCGCGGGGCGGGGCCGGGCCGAGGGGCGGGGCGGGGCCGGGCCGAGGGGCGGGGCCGGGCCGAGGGGCGCGGCGGCGGCGGGGAAGCCCCTTGCATTGTTTCTCTTGTCTCCCCGTTGCCGGGGTTTCCGCGTGTGGCAACCGGGGGCCCAGTGCCTCAGCGCGGGGCGACTCGCTGGGGTGTGGGTGCCGGAGCGCGCCTCCGCCTCTCCGAAGTGCTGTTTGACCGACTCGGGATTTCCTGGCGGTGCGGGAGCATTGAAAAGGACCGGCTTCGACATTTCTGTCACCGCGAGAACCCTTTCCAAGGCAAGCTTGCGGAGATTTTAAAATTTCCTGTCACCTCAGTCAGACGTTTGATGCGGTCCTTGCAGCACAAGGCTGTGCTAAATCTGGAGACGCTAACCAGGGGGTTTTCTGCCGTCCCAGAATCTGACGGTGTCTGCAGCTGAGGAACGGAAAGGAAAGGGAGTGACCGCAGCGATGATGCTGTTTTACGTTGATCGGGCAATAATGCAGTAAAATACCTTAAGAGCTAAGCTTGCTGAAATTGAAGGAAATGCAGAAGTTAGCGTCAGTGATATGTTGTAAAAATGTTTGCATGAGAGAAACGAAGCTCTTGCTCTAGAGCTGTTTTAATTTCAATGAAGCAAAATCCAGAGGAGATTAACGCCGTGGCGGGGGGGGGGGTGTCTGCTTGCACGTGTGGCGGCAGGGTCCCAGCCTGTGATACCAAAACCTCGACGCTGTGTCCGTTGAACTCCGTACATCTCATTTAAGAAAGTAGCGCGTGAGCCACTGAAGTGTGAGAGCTGGCACCATAAACTGATTGGGCTTTGTGAAAAGGTAGTAGTATTTGGAGGAGCAAAGAGTTCAAAGGAAAAGACATCTTGCACTGCTGGTTTTGCACAAACTTCTATCGTTCTATGGGAAACAAAATGGCATTATGAAATTTAAATAAACCAACCCCACTTTTGTTCCTAATGCTAACTAACTGACATCAGAGTTTCTCTCGGCTTGCTGTTGTATGCTGCTGGATTTCCTCACTCCTGTTTTTTTTGCTAGAGCTAGTGAATGAATTCAACAAATAGTGGAGGTTTATTAATGCAAAGTACTTTAGCTTTACAACACCTATTGACCACAGAGCCTGTAGAAGCCCTGGTCTGTTTGGAGCTGACCCTGGGGAGGACTGTACGTGATTTGAATCAGTTAGTAGGGGACGAGACATCCTACCGCTGTTTACAATAGGGTTTTCATTAAACTCGATGTTTAATGAGCTTATCACATGCTGAGCCTTTTTCCTCAAGGGTTCTCTATTTTTTTTATTTCCTTTTATTGTTAGTAATTAAAGGTTAAACTGCTTTGCAAAAGCAATCTCTGTATAGGGTTGCACAGTGAGATCGTTTGAGGCTTTCCTCATTTAATAATCCTTGTGGAAACTTGGATTTTCACCGCAACACAACTGCTTCTACAGGACACTTTGCAAGAACTACATCTAGCTTGTAGTACAAATCACCGTTTCTTTGAAGGGACGGAGTACCTCTCCTTATTGGTAGGCGGGAGTGTTTTAAGCTATCATGTGTCTAGTTCGTGCAGGTGGAGCTACATCTCCTTTGTGGTGAGTTTGCCTGTGGTGTCTATGTTACTCCTTATGCAGTCGTTTTGCTAAAGAAAATTTTTAATCTGGTTTTCATTGTGCATCGTTAGGAGCTCTCAAGAATGCCCCAACGTAGGAGCCTCATCGTTAGGAGCTGTAAAATGAGCTTTTCTTTTCTTGTCATCATTTTAGGTCAGCACAGTTTTTCGGTTTGGTTTCTTTTTTTTTCTCTCGGAGGTCTCTCTCCGCCCGGAAAGTATACGGAGCTTTGCTTCAGGAATCATTACATAATTTCTGTACATTCTTTGAGTAATGATAGCATAGAAATATTTTTTATTTTCTCACATAAGTTTGCCTTGAAGTAAAAAACCAAAACCCAACAAACAACAAAAAACCACAAACACAAAACCCCACAAAAAGACCTGCAAAAGAAGGAAGGAGAATGAGAGGCTGTAAGCTGGAGAGGTGCATTTGCAAATAAACTTCGGAAAGACCCATACAATGACCTGAGGCAGAAGAGGAATTCTAGCAACCTTAGAACAAAAACTAGTCGTTAAAAAAAATTAATAGTAGCGCACAGAAGAGGCACGCAGATAATTAAACAAGCATGTTTAGGAAGGTTCGATAAAAATGAAGAAAAACACATTAAAAAAGTTATATATATTTATATAATGGTATCCTATAGCATTAAATTGAGAAGGAAACTAACTGGTTTTTGTTGTTGTTGTTTACACAGTTGGACAAACAGAACATTCCAGTGCAACTTTGAAAGAAGACACGGAAACTATGGAGGCAAGTCCGTCTGACTCAAGCACCAAGGACGGTGTAGTAGATGCTGAGAAAGAGGATGCTCATACAGTCGAGCAGTTGCCATCTTTGGAAGAAGACGCAGAAGACCGTGCATCTGAGCCACAGTCTTACGATCTGGGTTTTAAAAAGGTTTTTAAATTTTGGGCGTTCAGATTCACAGTGAAGAAGACACGAAAATCAGAACCTGCTGATTTTCAGCCTGTTCAACTGCTTACTGTAAAAAAGCAAACACAAGTCCCTGAAGGAGCTGGTGATCAAAAAGAAGTCGGCTCAGAAGAAACAGCGATGCCTGAGGATGCACTCTCTGCAGAAGACAACACCAAAGACACACTGAAAAATGAAAAAACAGAAGATGAATCTCCTAAAACACCAGAAGCAGATGAGATTTGTTCTCAGTCAGCTGCCTTAGCCACTGATACTGCATCGCCATTAAGAAAATTTTTTACTCGGGGATGGACTCGATTTGGAAAAAAGAAGAGGTTTAGGAAGCCTAAAGAAGATGAACTACAGTCTCCTACTAAAGAAGATGGGCAAGAAAAAGAGGGGGCAACGTTAATAACTGAAACCAGTGAAAAGGAGGAGAAATCTGAGTTTGAGGAGCAAGATGAGGAGAGGAACGTGACAGAAGTAACTACTGAAGAGCATGAGAAGGAGCAAAGTGAAGATGAAAAACAGCCGTCAAAAAGGATTGTGGCAGACACAGGAGTGGAAGCAAGTGGGAAGGAAGAGCTAATCAAGCATGATGAGCAGGAACAAAAAGAGGCTGTAACAGCAGCAGTTGTTAAAGAAAGTGCGATGGAGAAAAAAGCTGGAGATGATCAAGAAAGAAAACTGGTGGAAGTCTCAGATGATCTTGGTAAAAAGGAAGAAAAAACTGAAGAAGGAGAAAAAGAAAGTGAGCAGCTAAAAACAAGCTCAGTGGTAGCTGTTGTTTCTGATATTGTGAATGGAGAATTGAAAACATCCTCAGAAGTCCTACCGGCGGGAGACAAACTGGAGTCAACAGGGAAGTGTGAAATAGATGTCAGAACTGAAATATCCTCTGAAGAGAGACCTGAAGCAGGGTCTTTGGCAATTGCAATTTCTAGTGAACAGCTTAAAAAATCTGAAGGAAGAGAAGGAAATAAACGTGCTCCGCTAGAGAAAGAAACATTTGATGAAAAAACAGAGGAAGCAGAATTGAAAATATCACCCACAGCAGAAGACATCACACAAGGAGAAGCTCTGGACACAACCACAGAGAAGAAAGAAAGCAAAGAACATGAGACAAAACTGACTCTGGGTGCTCCTGGATTGAAGTCCTTTTCTACTTCTGAATGCTCAGTTGACACAGAGGACGATCAACAGTCTATCAAACCCACTGGTGAAGGATTACAGGGAAAAACTAGCAGAGTTATGACTGATACTATCAAACCAGGTGAAATAACCACAGAAATAACGCCTGAAGAGGCAGCTGGAAAGAGGCCTCCAGAAGGTATCACAAATGAAGCTGAACTGCTGTCTTCTCAAGAAAAAAATAAACTGCAAGGCAGCCCTTTAAAGAAACTCTTTATGGGTACTGGATTTAAAAAACTGTCTGGAAAGAAGCGGAAAGGCAAAAGAGAAGAATCTAAGTTAGGGGAACAGGGTGAGCCAATTCAGCACTTACCAGCTTCCCCAGATAGCCCAGAGGAACAAAAAGGGGAGAGTTCTGCTTCTTCTCCTGAGCAGATGAATGAAATTCCTTCTTTGGAGAAATCTGTAGACGGAACGCAGGTCACTGAAAATGAAGACGCTGCTATTGCAGATGTGGCGCGCAAAAGAGAAAGTCTTACGCCCTGGGCATCATTTAAAAAGATGGTGACTCCCAAGAAGCGTGTCAGAAGACCTTCTGCAAGTGATAAAGAAGAAGAAATTGATAAGACAAAGAGTGTTGCAGTGTCTGCAACCGAAAATACTACTGATGAATATCAGGGAGAATTAAAAGAAGATGGGATGGACCAGAAACCAGAGAAAAGCACAGAAAAGCCCAAAAAAAAGGTTGGCACCTCTGTGTTCTGGGAAGCTTTTTTATGTGGAGGTTCTTCAAAGAAAAGAGCCAGGAAATCATCATCATCATCATCTGATGAAGACACTGAACATAAGCTTGGTCGAGAAAGCCAAAAAACAGACGAGTCTGGACAGAACAAAGAAACGGCAACAGGTGCAGTTCTTACTAGTTCTCAGGAGAGCGATCAAGGACGAGGGAATTCTTCCCCAGAACAAGCTGGAAGCCCATCCGAAGGGGAAGCTATTTCAACACGGGCACCATTTAAAAGGTTAGTCGCTCCAAGAAGGAGATCCAAAACCAGAATGGAAGAGAGAACGGAAGACTCTGTTGTGGGATCTAGCCTTGAGCATTCAATGTCGGACGGTGAGCCTGGAAAAGACGAATCATTCGTTCCATTTAGAAAACTGATGCCTGGGCGTAGGAAGAAAAAGTCAGATGGAAAGCCAGCACCAAGTCATCTTAAACAAGCAAGAGAAGACATGGCAGAAACAACTGAAGAAGATTTGGATATTCCAGCTGTTGTTCCTTTATCTGAATACGAAGCAGCAGAGCAGGAGAAAATGGAAGGCCAACAAGCGAAAGATGCTGAGGCGATGAGAGAACAAACCTCAGAGAAGGAGAGAGCAGAAAAATTGGAGGAGACCCTAAGAGTTGAGCAAGCACATGAGGCACTGGTACATGCAGTTACTGTTGCCCTTGTGGAAGGGGAAAGGGCGGTTACCGGTACCGAAGCAAGGTCACCACCTTGGCTATCTGCTGCTCTGACAGAGTGCATTGAGCAGGCAAAAGAAAAGGAAGAGAAAGAAACTGAGAAAACACTTGAATCAGATGTTGCTGTGGAAGAAGCAGTGGTAGCTGCTAAGACAGTGCCAGAGATGAGAAAGGCTGTAAGTGATGACACCACAGCAAGTGAGCTAGAGCTGACCTCAGAAGCAGTGACAGCTCCGGAGGAGACGGCAGAAGCTTCCTGCACTGAAGAAACAATGGAAGTGTCCCTTGCTGAGGAGACAGCTGAGATGGTTTCTGCTGTTTCACCGTTGTTAGAAACCGCAGATCCTACAGAGGAAGTGACGCCTGTACAAGAAGTAGAGGCCGCTGAACAAAATTCGAAAGAATTAGACAAACAGACACAAAAAGTTCTTCATGAAGTTGTTGAAAGAGTAAAGTTAGCAGGTGTAGCACAGCTGGTTAGTGAAAGACCCGGGTCAGCAGCTATAATTACAACAGTACAAGGCATTGAGTCAGAAGTGAAAGCTGACGCTAAAGATGGGAACACTGTAGGCCAGGAAACTGTTTTGCCTGGACAGTCCTTGGAAAAAGGAGAACACAAGGAGGATGGCCTCCAGCCCCAGGGAAGCGCAGGGAGCGTTCAGGGCCAAAACGGAGTCGAAGAGGGTGTTCTACCCGAAGGTTCAGAGAGAAATGAAGTACCTGCTGCAGTGAAAGAAAGCACAGAAGGATGT
>NW_027437017.1:0-44077 GCF_047716275.1 Strix uralensis
GAAAACAGTAACACTTGTTCAGAACGAGAGAAAGCACAGAGCCCCAGATTTTATGTTGTCCTGGAGAGCTTGCAGAGCACTGGGGAAAAGCAGGCAGAGAATTCCCTGCTAGCACCTTCTCTGTGCCTGGGAAACAGAAGTGTTCCCATTGCTTCGCAGAATCGCTTTTGTGCAGAAAACAGTAACACTTGTTCAGAACGAGAGAAAGCACAGAGCCCCAGATTTTATGTTGTCCTGGAGAGCTTGCAGAGCACTGGGGAAAAGCAGGCAGAGAATTCCCTGCTAGCACCTTCTCTGTGCCTGGGAAACAGAAGTGTTCCCATTGCTTCGCAGAATCGCTTTTGTGCAGAAAACAGTAACACTTGTTCAGAACGAAAGAAAGCACAGAGCCCCAGATTTTATGTTGTCCTGGAGAGCTTGCAGAGCACTGGGGAAAAGCAGGCAGAGAATTCCCTGCTAGCACCTTCTCTGTGCCTGGGAAACAGAAGTGTTCACATTGCTTCGCAGAATCGCTTTTGTGCAGAAAACAGTAACAGTTGTTCAGAACGAAGGAAAGCACAGAGCCCCAGATTTTATGTTGTCCTGGAGAGCTTGCAGAGCACTGGGGAAAGCAGGCAGAGAATTCCCTGCTAGCACCTTCTCTGTGCCTGGGAAGCAGAAGTGTTCCCATTGCTTCGCAGAATCGCTTTTGTGCAGAAAACAGTAACACTTGTTCAGAACGAAAGAAAGCACAGAGCCCCAGATTTTATGTTGTCCTGGAGAGCTTGCAGAGCACTGGGGAAAAGCAGGCAGAGAATTCCCTGCTAGCACCTTCTCTGTGCCTGGGAAGCAGAAGTGTTCAAATTGCTTCGCAGAATCGCTTTTGTGCAGAAAACAGTAACACTTGTTCAGAACGAAAGAAAGCACAGAGCCCCAGATTTTATGTTGTCCTGGAGAGCTTGCAGAGCACTGGGTAAAAGCAGGCAGAGAATTCCCTGCTAGCACCTTCTCTGTGCCTGGGAAGCAGAAGTGTTCCCATTGCTTCGCAGAATCGCTTTTGTGCAGAAAACAGTAACACTTGTTCAGAACGAAAGAAAGCACAGAGCCCCAGATTTTATGTTGTCCTGGAGAGCTTGCAGAGCACTGGGGAAAAGCAGGCAGAGAATTCCCTGCTAGCACCTTCTCTGTGCCTGGGAAGCAGAAGTGTTCACATTGCTTCGCAGAATCGCTTTTGTGCAGAAAACAGTAACACTTGTTCAGAACGAAGAAAGCACAGAGCCCCAGATTTTATGTTGTCCTGGAGAGCTTGCAGAGCACTGGGGAAAGGCAGGCAGAGAATTCCCTGCTAGCACCTTCTCTGTGCCTGGGAAGCAGAAGTGTTCACATTGCTTCGCAGAATCGCTTTTGTGCAGAAAACAATAACACTTGTTCAGAACGAAAGAAAGCACAGAGCCCCAGATTTTATGTTGTCCTGGAGAGCTTGCAGAGCACTGGGGAAAAGCAGGCAGAGAATTCCCTGCTAGCACCTTCTCTGTGCCTGGGAAGCAGAAGTGTTCAAATTGCTTCGCAGAATCGCTTTTGTGCAGAAAACAGTAACACTTGTTCAGAACGAAAGAAAGCACAGAGCCCCAGATTTTATGTTGTCCTGGAGAGCTTGCAGAGCACTGGGGAAAAGCAGGCAGAGAATTCCCTGCTAGCACCTTCTCTGTGCCTGGGAAGCAGAAGTGTTCACATTGCTTCGCAGAATCGCTTTTGTGCAGAAAACAGTAACACTTGTTCAGAACGAAAGAAAGCACAGAGCCCCAGATTTTATGTTGTCCTGGAGAGCTTGCAGAGCACTGGGGAAAAGCAGGCAGAGAATTCCCTGCTAGCACCTTCTCTGTGCCTGGGAAACAGAAGTGTTCACATTGCTTCGCAGAATCGCTTTTGTGCAGAAAACAGTAACACTTGTTCAGAACGAAAGAAAGCACAGAGCCCCAGATTTGCTGTTGTCCTGGAGAGCTTGCAGAGCACTGGGGAAAGGCAGGCAGAGAATTCCCTGCTAGCACCTTCTTTGTGCCTGTTCACATTGCTTCGCAGAATCGCTTTTGTGCAGAAAACAGTAACACTTGTTCAGAACGAAAGAAAGCACAGAGCCCCAGATTTTATGTTGTCCTGGAGAGCTTGCAGAGCACTGGGAAAAGCAGGCAGAGAATTCCCTGCTAGCACCTTCTCTGTGCCTGGGAAGCAGAAGTCTTCACATTGCTTCGCAGAATCGCTTTTGTGCAGAAAACAGTAACACTTGTTCAGAATGAAAGAAAGCACAGAGCCCCAGATTTTATGTTGTCCTGGAGAGCTTGCAGAGCACTGGGGAAAAGCAGGCAGAGAATTCCCTGCTAGCACCTTCTCTGTGCCTGGGAAACAGAAGTGTTCCCATTGCTTCGCAGAATCGCTTTTGTGCAGAAAACAGTAACACTTGTTCAGAACGAAAGAAAGCACAGAGCCCCAGATTTTATGTTGTCCTGGAGAGCTTGCAGAGCACTGGGGAAAGGCAGGCAGAGAATTCCCTGCTAGCACCTTCTCTGTGCCTGGGAAGCAGAAGTGTTCACATTGCTTCGCAGAATCGCTTTTGTGCAGAAAACAGTAACAGTTGTTCAGAACGAAGGAAAGCACAGAGCCCCAGATTTTATGTTGTCCTGGAGAGCTTGCAGAGCACTGGGGAAAGGCAGGCAGAGAATTCCCTGCTAGCACCTTCTCTGTGCCTGGGAAGCAGAAGTGTTCACATTGCTTCGCAGAATCGCTTTTGTGCAGAAAACAGTAACACTTGTTCAGAACGAAAGAAAGCACAGAGCCCCAGATTTTATGTTGTCCTGGAGAGCTTGCAGAGCACTGGGGAAAAGCAGGCAGAGAATTCCCTGCTAGCACCTTCTCTGTGCCTGGGAAGCAGAAGTGTTCACATTGCTTCGCAGAATCGCTTTTGTGCAGAAAACAGTAACACTTGTTCAGAACGAAAGAAAGCACAGAGCCCCAGATTTTATGTTGTCCTGGAGAGCTTGCAGAGCACTGGGGAAAGGCAGGCAGAGAATTCCCTGCTAGCACCTTCTCTGTGCCTGGGAAGCAGAAGTCTTCACATTGCTTCGCAGAATCGCTTTTGTGCAGAAAACAGTAACACTTGTTCAGAACGAAAGAAAGCACAGAGCCCCAGATTTTATGTTGTCCTGGAGAGCTTGCAGAGCACTGGGGAAAGGCAGGCAGAGAATTCCCTGCTAGCACCTTCTCTGTGCCTGGGAAGCAGAAGTGTTCACATTGCTTCGCAGAATCGCTTTTGTGCAGAAAACAGTAACACTTGTTCAGAACGAAAGAAAGCACAGAGCCCCAGATTTGCTGTTGTCCTGGAGAGCTTGCAGAGCACTGGGGAAAAGCAGGCAGAGAATTCCCTGCTAGCACCTTCTCTGTGCCTGGGAAGCAGAAGTGTTCACATTGCTTCGCAGAATCGCTTTTGTGCAGAAAACAGTAACACTTGTTCAGAACGAAAGAAAGCACAGAGCCCCAGATTTTATGTTGTCCTGGAGAGCTTGCAGAGCACTGGGGAAAAGCAGGCAGAGAATTCCCTGCTACCACCTTCTCTGTGCCTGGGAAGCAGAAGTCTTCACATTGCTTCGCAGAATCGCTTTTGTGCAGAAAACAGTAACACTTGTTCAGAATGAAAGAAAGCACAGAGCCCCAGATTTTATGTTGTCCTGGAGAGCTTGCAGAGCACTGGGGAAAGGCAGGCAGAGAATTCCCTGCTAGCACCTTCTCTGTGCCTGGGAAACAGAAGTGTTCCCATTGCTTCGCAGAATCGCTTTTGTGCAGAAAACAGTAACACTTGTTCAGAACGAAAGAAAGCACAGAGCCCCAGATTTTATGTTGTCCTGGAGAGCTTGCAGAGCACTGGGGAAAGGCAGGCAGAGAATTCCCTGCTAGCACCTTCTCTGTGCCTGGGAAGCAGAAGTGTTCACATTGCTTCGCAGAATCGCTTTTGTGCAGAAAACAGTAACACTTGTTCAGAATGAAAGAAAGCACAGAGCCCCAGATTTTATGTTGTCCTGGAGAGCTTGCAGAGCACTGGGGAAAAGCAGGCAGAGAATTCCCTGCTACCACCTTCTCTGTGCCTGGGAAACAGAAGTGTGCACATTGCTTCGCAGAATCGCTTTTGTGCAGAAAACAGTAACACTTGTTCAGAACGAAAGAAAGCACAGAGCCCCAGATTTTATGTTGTCCTGGAGAGCTTGCAGAGCACTGGGGAAAGGCAGGCAGAGAATTCCCTGCTAGCACCTTCTCTGTGCCTGGGAAGCAGAAGTGTTCACATTGCTTCGCAGAATCGCTTTTGTGCAGAAAACAGTAACACTTGTTCAGAACGAAGGAAAGCACAGAGCCCCAGATTTTATGTTGTCCTGGAGAGCTTGCAGAGCACTGGGGAAAGGCAGGCAGAGAATTCCCTGCTAGCACCTTCTCTGTGCCTGGGAAGCAGAAGTGTTCACATTGCTTCGCAGAATCGCTTTTGTGCAGAAAACAGTAACACTTGTTCAGAACGAAAGAAAGCACAGAGCCCCAGATTTTATGTTGTCCTGGAGAGCTTGCAGAGCACTGGGGAAAAGCAGGCAGAGAATTCCCTGCTAGCACCTTCTCTGTGCCTGGGAAGCAGAAGTCTTCACATTGCTTCGCAGAATCGCTTTTGTGCAGAAAACAGTAACACTTGTTCAGAACGAGAGAAAGCACAGAGCCCCAGATTTTATGTTGTCCTGGAGAGCTTGCAGAGCACTGGGGAAAAGCAGGCAGAGAATTCCCTGCTAGCACCTTCTCTGTGCCTGGGAAACAGAAGTGTTCCCATTGCTTCGCAGAATCGCTTTTGTGCAGAAAACAGTAACACTTGTTCAGAACGAAAGAAAGCACAGAGCCCCAGATTTTATGTTGTCCTGGAGAGCTTGCAGAGCACTGGGGAAAAGCAGGCAGAGAATTCCCTGCTACCACCTTCTCTGTGCCTGGGAAACAGAAGTGTTCACATTGCTTCGCAGAATCGCTTTTGTGCAGAAAACAGTAACAGTTGTTCAGAACGAAGGAAAGCACAGAGCCCCAGATTTTATGTTGTCCTGGAGAGCTTGCAGAGCACTGGGGAAAGGCAGGCAGAGAATTCCCTGCTAGCACCTTCTCTGTGCCTGGGAAGCAGAAGTGTTCACATTGCTTCGCAGAATCGCTTTTGTGCAGAAAACAGTAACACTTGTTCAGCACGAAAGAAAGCACAGAGCCCCAGATTTTATGTTGTCCTGGAGAGCTTGCAGAGCACTGGGGAAAAGCAGGCAGAGAATTCCCTGCTAGCACCTTCTCTGTGCCTGGGAAGCAGAAGTGTTCACATTGCTTCGCAGAATCGCTTTTGTGCAGAAAACAGTAACACTTGTTCAGAACGAAAGAAAGCACAGAGCCCCAGATTTTATGTTGTCCTGGAGAGCTTGCAGAGCACTGGGGAAAAGCAGGCAGAGAATTCCCTGCTAGCACCTTCTCTGTGCCTGGGAAACAGAAGTGTTCACATCGCTTCGCAGAATCGCTTTTGTGCAGAAAACAGTAACACTTGTTCAGAACGAAAGAAAGCACAGAGCCCCAGATTTGCTGTTGTCCTGGAGAGCTTGCAGAGCACTGGGGAAAGGCAGGCAGAGAATTCCCTGCTAGCACCTTCTTTGTGCCTGTTCACATTGCTTCGCAGAATCGCTTTTGTGCAGAAAACAGTAACACTTCTTCAGAACGAAGGAAAGCACAGAGCCCCAGATTTTATGTTGTCCTGGAGAGCTTGCAGAGCACTGGGGAAAGGCAGGCAGAGAATTCCCTGCTAGCACCTTCTCTGTGCCTGGGAAGCAGAAGTGTTCCCATTGCTTCGCAGAATCGCTTTTGTGCAGAAAACAGTAACACTTGTTCAGAACGAAAGAAAGCACAGAGCCCCAGATTTTATGTTGTCCTGGAGAGCTTGCAGAGCACTGGGGAAAGGCAGGCAGAGAATTCCCTGCTAGCACCTTCTCTGTGCCTGGGAAGCAGAAGTGTTCACATTGCTTCGCAGAATCGCTTTTGTGCAGAAAACAGTAACACTTGTTCAGAACGAAGGAAAGCACAGAGCCCCAGATTTTATGTTGTCCTGGAGAGCTTGCAGAGCACTGGGGAAAGGCAGGCAGAGAATTCCCTGCTAGCACCTTCTCTGTGCCTGGGAAGCAGAAGTGTTCACATTGCTTCGCAGAATCGCTTTTGTGCAGAAAACAATAACACTTGTTCAGAACGAAAGAAAGCACAGAGCCCCAGATTTTATGTTGTCCTGGAGAGCTTGCAAAGCACTGGGGAAAAGCAGGCAGAGAATTCCCTGCTAGCACCTTCTCTGTGCCTGGGAAGCAGAGGTCTTCACGTTGCTTCGCAGAATCGCTTTTGTGCAGAAAACAGTAACACTTGTTCAGAACGAGAGAAAGCACAGAGCCCCAGATTTTATGTTGTCCTGGAGAGCTTGCAGAGCACTGGGGAAAAGCAGGCAGAGAATTCCCTGCTAGCACCTTCTCTGTGCCTGGGAAACAGAAGTGTTCCCATTGCTTCGCAGAATCGCTTTTGTGCAGAAAACAGTAACAGTTGTTCAGAACGAAGGAAAGCACAGAGCCCCAGATTTTATGTTGTCCTGGAGAGCTTGCAGAGCACTGGGGAAAGGCAGGCAGAGAATTCCCTGCTAGCACCTTCTCTGTGCCTGGGAAGCAGAAGTGTTCACATTGCTTCGCAGAATCGCTTTTGTGCAGAAAACAGTAACACTTGTTCAGAACGAAAGAAAGCACAGAGCCCCAGATTTTATGTTGTCCTGGAGAGCTTGCAGAGCACTGGGGAAAAGCAGGCAGAGAATTCCCTGCTAGCACCTTCTCTGTGCCTGGGAAGCAGAAGTGTTCAAATTGCTTCGCAGAATCGCTTTTGTGCAGAAAACAGTAACACTTGTTCAGAACGAAAGAAAGCACAGAGCCCCAGATTTTATGTTGTCCTGGAGAGCTTGCAGAGCACTGGGGAAAAGCAGGCAGAGAATTCCCTGCTAGCATCTTCTCTGTGCCTGGGAAGCAGAAGTCTTCACATTGCTTCGCAGAATCGCTTTTGTGCAGAAAACAGTAACACTTGTTCAGAATGAAAGAAAGCACAGAGCCCCAGATTTTATGTTGTCCTGGAGAGCTTGCAGAGCACTGGGGAAAAGCAGGCAGAGAATTCCCTGCTAGCACCTTCTCTGTGCCTGGGAAGCAGAAGTGTTCCCATTGCTTCGCAGAATCGCTTTTGTGCAGAAAACAGTAACACTTGTTCAGAACGAAAGAAAGCACAGAGCCCCAGATTTTATGTTGTCCTGGAGAGCTTGCAGAGCACTGGGGAAAGGCAGGCAGAGAATTCCCTGCTAGCACCTTCTCTGTGCCTGGGAAGCAGAAGTGTTCACATTGCTTCGCAGAATCGCTTTTGTGCAGAAAACAGTAACACTTGTTCAGAACGAAAGAAAGCACAGAGCCCCAGATTTTATGTTGTCCTGGAGAGCTTGCAGAGCACTGGGGAAAAGCAGGCAGAGAATTCCCTGCTACCACCTTCTCTGTGCCTGGGAAACAGAAGTGTTCACATTGCTTCGCAGAATCGCTTTTGTGCAGAAAACAGTAACACTTGTTCAGAACGAAGGAAAGCACAGAGCCCCAGATTTTATGTTGTCCTGGAGAGCTTGCAGAGCACTGGGGAAAGGCAGGCAGAGAATTCCCTGCTAGCACCTTCTCTGTGCCTGGGAAGCAGAAGTGTTCACATTGCTTCGCAGAATCGCTTTTGTGCAGAAAACAATAACACTTGTTCAGAACGAAAGAAAGCACAGAGCCCCAGATTTTATGTTGTCCTGGAGAGCTTGCAGAGCACTGGGGAAAAGCAGGCAGAGAATTCCCTGCTAGCACCTTCTCTGTGCCTGGGAAGCAGAAGTGTTCAAATTGCTTCGCAGAATCGCTTTTGTGCAGAAAACAATAACACTTGTTCAGAACGAAAGAAAGCACAGAGCCCCAGATTTTATGTTGTCCTGGAGAGCTTGCAGAGCACTGGGGAAAGGCAGGCAGAGAATTCCCTGCTAGCACCTTCTCTGTGCCTGGGAAACAGAAGTGTTCACATTGCTTCGCAGAATCGCTTTTGTGCAGAAAACAGTAACACTTGTTCAGAACGAAAGAAAGCACAGAGCCCCAGATTTTATGTTGTCCTGGAGAGCTTGCAGAGCACTGGGGAAAAGCAGGCAGAGAATTCCCTGCTAGCACCTTCTCTGTGCCTGGGAAACAGAAGTGTTCACATTGCTTCGCAGAATCGCTTTTGTGCAGAAAACAGTAACAGTTGTTCAGAACGAAGGAAAGCACAGAGCCCCAGATTTGCTGTTGTCCTGGAGAGCTTGCAGAGCACTGGGGAAAGGCAGGCAGAGAATTCCCTGCTAGCACCTTCTTTGTGCCTGTTCACATTGCTTCGCAGAATCGCTTTTGTGCAGAAAACAGTAACACTTGTTCAGAACGAAGGAAAGCACAGAGCCCCAGATTTTATGTTGTCCTGGAGAGCTTGCAGAGCACTGGGGAAAGGCAGGCAGAGAATTCCCTGCTAGCACCTTCTCTGTGCCTGGGAAGCAGAAGTGTTCCCATTGCTTCGCAGAATCGCTTTTGTGCAGAAAACAGTAACACTTGTTCAGAACGAAAGAAAGCACAGAGCCCCAGATTTTATGTTGTCCTGGAGAGCTTGCAGAGCACTGGGGAAAGGCAGGCAGAGAATTCCCTGCTAGCACCTTCTCTGTGCCTGGGAAGCAGAAGTGTTCACATTGCTTCGCAGAATCGCTTTTGTGCAGAAAACAGTAACACTTGTTCAGAACGAAGGAAAGCACAGAGCCCCAGATTTTATGTTGTCCTGGAGAGCTTGCAGAGCACTGGGGAAAGGCAGGCAGAGAATTCCCTGCTAGCACCTTCTCTGTGCCTGGGAAGCAGAAGTGTTCACATTGCTTCGCAGAATCGCTTTTGTGCAGAAAACAATAACACTTGTTCAGAACGAAAGAAAGCACAGAGCCCCAGATTTTATGTTGTCCTGGAGAGCTTGCAAAGCACTGGGGAAAAGCAGGCAGAGAATTCCCTGCTAGCACCTTCTCTGTGCCTGGGAAGCAGAAGTCTTCACGTTGCTTCGCAGAATCGCTTTTGTGCAGAAAACAGTAACACTTGTTCAGAACGAGAGAAAGCACAGAGCCCCAGATTTTATGTTGTCCTGGAGAGCTTGCAGAGCACTGGGGAAAAGCAGGCAGAGAATTCCCTGCTAGCACCTTCTCTGTGCCTGGGAAACAGAAGTGTTCCCATTGCTTCGCAGAATCGCTTTTGTGCAGAAAACAGTAACAGTTGTTCAGAACGAAGGAAAGCACAGAGCCCCAGATTTTATGTTGTCCTGGAGAGCTTGCAGAGCACTGGGGAAAGGCAGGCAGAGAATTCCCTGCTAGCACCTTCTCTGTGCCTGGGAAGCAGAAGTGTTCACATTGCTTCGCAGAATCGCTTTTGTGCAGAAAACAGTAACACTTGTTCAGAACGAAAGAAAGCACAGAGCCCCAGATTTTATGTTGTCCTGGAGAGCTTGCAGAGCACTGGGGAAAAGCAGGCAGAGAATTCCCTGCTAGCACCTTCTCTGTGCCTGGGAAGCAGAAGTGTTCAAATTGCTTCGCAGAATCGCTTTTGTGCAGAAAACAGTAACACTTGTTCAGAACGAAAGAAAGCACAGAGCCCCAGATTTTATGTTGTCCTGGAGAGCTTGCAGAGCACTGGGGAAAAGCAGGCAGAGAATTCCCTGCTAGCATCTTCTCTGTGCCTGGGAAGCAGAAGTCTTCACATTGCTTCGCAGAATCGCTTTTGTGCAGAAAACAGTAACACTTGTTCAGAATGAAAGAAAGCACAGAGCCCCAGATTTTATGTTGTCCTGGAGAGCTTGCAGAGCACTGGGGTAAAGCAGGCAGAGAATTCCCTGCTAGCACCTTCTCTGTGCCTGGGAAGCAGAAGTGTTCCCATTGCTTCGCAGAATCGCTTTTGTGCAGAAAACAGTAACACTTGTTCAGAACGAAAGAAAGCACAGAGCCCCAGATTTTATGTTGTCCTGGAGAGCTTGCAGAGCACTGGGGAAAGGCAGGCAGAGAATTCCCTGCTAGCACCTTCTCTGTGCCTGGGAAGCAGAAGTGTTCACATTGCTTCGCAGAATCGCTTTTGTGCAGAAAACAGTAACACTTGTTCAGAACGAAGGAAAGCACAGAGCCCCAGATTTTATGTTGTCCTGGAGAGCTTGCAGAGCACTGGGGAAAGGCAGGCAGAGAATTCCCTGCTAGCACCTTCTCTGTGCCTGGGAAGCAGAAGTGTTCCCATTGCTTCGCAGAATCGCTTTTGTGCAGAAAACAATAACACTTGTTCAGAACGAAAGAAAGCACAGAGCCCCAGATTTTATGTTGTCCTGGAGAGCTTGCAGAGCACTGGGGAAAGGCAGGCAGAGAATTCCCTGCTAGCACCTTCTCTGTGCCTGGGAAGCAGAAGTGTTCACATTGCTTCGCAGAATCGCTTTTGTGCAGAAAACAGTAACACTTGTTCAGAACGAAATTAAGCACAGAGCCCCAGATTTTATGTTGTCCTGGAGAGCTTGCAGAGCACTGGGGAAAAGCAGGCAGAGAATTCCCTGCTAGCACCTTCTCTGTGCCTGGGAAGCAGAAGTGTTCAAATTGCTTCGCAGAATCGCTTTTGTGCAGAAAACAGTAACACTTGTTCAGAACGAAAGAAAGCACAGAGCCCCAGATTTTATGTTGTCCTGGAGAGCTTGCAGAGCACTGGGGAAAAGCAGGCAGAGAATTCCCTGCTAGCATCTTCTCTGTGCCTGGGAAGCAGAAGTCTTCACATTGCTTCGCAGAATCGCTTTTGTGCAGAAAACAGTAACACTTGTTCAGAATGAAAGAAAGCACAGAGCCCCAGATTTTATGTTGTCCTGGAGAGCTTGCAGAGCACTGGGGAAAAGCAGGCAGAGAATTCCCTGCTAGCACCTTCTCTGTGCCTGGGAAGCAGAAGTGTTCCCATTGCTTCGCAGAATCGCTTTTGTGCAGAAAACAGTAACACTTGTTCAGAACGAAAGAAAGCACAGAGCCCCAGATTTTATGTTGTCCTGGAGAGCTTGCAGAGCACTGGGGAAAGGCAGGCAGAGAATTCCCTGCTAGCACCTTCTCTGTGCCTGGGAAGCAGAAGTGTTCACATTGCTTCGCAGAATCGCTTTTGTGCAGAAAACAGTAACACTTGTTCAGAACGAAAGAAAGCACAGAGCCCCAGATTTTATGTTGTCCTGGAGAGCTTGCAGAGCACTGGGGAAAAGCAGGCAGAGAATTCCCTGCTACCACCTTCTCTGTGCCTGGGAAACAGAAGTGTTCACATTGCTTCGCAGAATCGCTTTTGTGCAGAAAACAGTAACACTTGTTCAGAACGAAGGAAAGCACAGAGCCCCAGATTTTATGTTGTCCTGGAGAGCTTGCAGAGCACTGGGGAAAGGCAGGCAGAGAATTCCCTGCTAGCACCTTCTCTGTGCCTGGGAAGCAGAAGTGTTCACATTGCTTCGCAGAATCGCTTTTGTGCAGAAAACAATAACACTTGTTCAGAACGAAAGAAAGCACAGAGCCCCAGATTTTATGTTGTCCTGGAGAGCTTGCAGAGCACTGGGGAAAAGCAGGCAGAGAATTCCCTGCTAGCACCTTCTCTGTGCCTGGGAAGCAGAAGTGTTCAAATTGCTTCGCAGAATCGCTTTTGTGCAGAAAACAATAACACTTGTTCAGAACGAAAGAAAGCACAGAGCCCCAGATTTTATGTTGTCCTGGAGAGCTTGCAGAGCACTGGGGAAAGGCAGGCAGAGAATTCCCTGCTAGCACCTTCTCTGTGCCTGGGAAACAGAAGTGTTCACATTGCTTCGCAGAATCGCTTTTGTGCAGAAAACAGTAACACTTGTTCAGAACGAAAGAAAGCACAGAGCCCCAGATTTTATGTTGTCCTGGAGAGCTTGCAGAGCACTGGGGAAAAGCAGGCAGAGAATTCCCTGCTAGCACCTTCTCTGTGCCTGGGAAACAGAAGTGTTCACATTGCTTCGCAGAATCGCTTTTGTGCAGAAAACAGTAACACTTGTTCAGAACGAAGGAAAGCACAGAGCCCCAGATTTTATGTTGTCCTGGAGAGCTTGCAGAGCACTGGGGAAAGGCAGGCAGAGAATTCCCTGCTAGCACCTTCTCTGTGCCTGGGAAGCAGAAGTGTTCACATTGCTTCGCAGAATCGCTTTTGTGCAGAAAACAGTAACACTTGTTCAGAACGAAGGAAAGCACAGAGCCCCAGATTTTATGTTGTCCTGGAGAGCTTGCAGAGCACTGGGGAAAGGCAGGCAGAGAATTCCCTGCTAGCACCTTCTCTGTGCCTGGGAAGCAGAAGTGTTCACATTGCTTCGCAGAATCGCTTTTGTGCAGAAAACAGTAACACTTGTTCAGAACGAAAGAAAGCACAGAGCCCCAGATTTTATGTTGTCCTGGAGAGCTTGCAGAGCACTGGGGAAAAGCAGGCAGAGAATTCCCTGCTAGCACCTTCTCTGTGCCTGGGAAGCAGAAGTCTTCACATTGCTTCGCAGAATCGCTTTTGTGCAGAAAACAGTAACACTTGTTCAGAACGAGAGAAAGCACAGAGCCCCAGATTTTATGTTGTCCTGGAGAGCTTGCAGAGCACTGGGGAAAAGCAGGCAGAGAATTCCCTGCTAGCACCTTCTCTGTGCCTGGGAAGCAGAAGTGTTCCCATTGCTTCACAGAATCGCTTTTGTGCAGAAAACAGTAACACTTGTTCAGAACGAAAGAAAGCACAGAGCCCCAGATTTTATGTTGTCCTGGAGAGCTTGCAGAGCACTGGGGAAAGGCAGGCAGAGAATTCCCTGCTAGCACCTTCTCTGTGCCTGGGAAGCAGAAGTGTTCACATTGCTTCGCAGAATCGCTTTTGTGCAGAAAACAGTAACACTTGTTCAGAACGAAGGAAAGCACAGAGCCCCAGATTTTATGTTGTCCTGGAGAGCTTGCAGAGCACTGGGGAAAGGCAGGCAGAGAATTCCCTGCTAGCACCTTCTCTGTGCCTGGGAAGCAGAAGTGTTCACATTGCTTCGCAGAATCGCTTTTGTGCAGAAAACAATAACACTTGTTCAGAACGAAAGAAAGCACAGAGCCCCAGATTTTATGTTGTCCTGGAGAGCTTGCAAAGCACTGGGGAAAAGCAGGCAGAGAATTCCCTGCTAGCACCTTCTCTGTGCCTGGGAAGCAGAAGTCTTCACATTGCTTCGCAGAATCGCTTTTGTGCAGAAAACAGTAACACTTGTTCAGAACGAGAGAAAGCACAGAGCCCCAGATTTTATGTTGTCCTGGAGAGCTTGCAGAGCACTGGGGAAAGGCAGGCAGAGAATTCCCTGCTAGCACCTTCTCTGTGCCTGGGAAACAGAAGTGTTCCCATTGCCTCGCAGAATCGCTTTTGTGCAGAAAACAGTAACACTTGTTCAGAACGAAAGAAAGCACAGAGCCCCAGATTTTATGTTGTCCTGGAGAGCTTGCAGAGCACTGGGGAAAAGCAGGCAGAGAATTCCCTGCTACCACCTTCTCTGTGCCTGGGAAACAGAAGTGTTCACATTGCTTCGCAGAATCGCTTTTGTGCAGAAAACAGTAACAGTTGTTCAGAACGAAGGAAAGCACAGAGCCCCAGATTTTATGTTGTCCTGGAGAGCTTGCAGAGCACTGGGGAAAGGCAGGCAGAGAATTCCCTGCTAGCACCTTCTCTGTGCCTGGGAAGCAGAAGTGTTCACATTGCTTCGCAGAATCGCTTTTGTGCAGAAAACAGTAACACTTGTTCAGAACGAAAGAAAGCACAGAGCCCCAGATTTTATGTTGTCCTGGAGAGCTTGCAGAGCACTGGGGAAAAGCAGGCAGAGAATTCCCTGCTAGCACCTTCTCTGTGCCTGGGAAGCAGAAGTGTTCAAATTGCTTCGCAGAATCGCTTTTGTGCAGAAAACAGTAACACTTGTTCAGAACGAAAGAAAGCACAGAGCCCCAGATTTTATGTTGTCCTGGAGAGCTTGCAGAGCACTGGGGAAAAGCAGGCAGAGAATTCCCTGCTAGCATCTTCTCTGTGCCTGGGAAGCAGAAGTCTTCACATTGCTTCGCAGAATCGCTTTTGTGCAGAAAACAGTAACACTTGTTCAGAACGAAAGAAAGCACAGAGCCCCAGATTTTATGTTGTCCTGGAGAGCTTGCAGAGCACTGGGGAAAAGCAGGCAGAGAATTCCCTGCTAGCACCTTCTCTGTGCCTGGGAAGCAGAAGTGTTCCCATTGCTTCGCAGAATCGCTTTTGTGCAGAAAACAGTAACACTTGTTCAGAACGAAAGAAAGCACAGAGCCCCAGATTTTATGTTGTCCTGGAGAGCTTGCAGAGCACTGGGGAAAGGCAGGCAGAGAATTCCCTGCTAGCACCTTCTCTGTGCCTGGGAAGCAGAAGTGTTCACATTGCTTCGCAGAATCGCTTTTGTGCAGAAAACAGTAACACTTGTTCAGAACGAAAGAAAGCACAGAGCCCCAGATTTTATGTTGTCCTGGAGAGCTTGCAGAGCACTGGGGAAAAGCAGGCAGAGAATTCCCTGCTAGCACCTTCTCTGTGCCTGGGAAACAGAAGTGTTCACATTGCTTCGCAGAATCGCTTTTGTGCAGAAAACAGTAACACTTGTTCAGAACGAAGGAAAGCACAGAGCCCCAGATTTTATGTTGTCCTGGAGAGCTTGCAGAGCACTGGGGAAAGGCAGGCAGAGAATTCCCTGCTAGCACCTTCTCTGTGCCTGGGAAGCAGAAGTGTTCACATTGCTTCGCAGAATCGCTTTTGTGCAGAAAACAATAACACTTGTTCAGAACGAAAGAAAGCACAGAGCCCCAGATTTTATGTTGTCCTGGAGAGCTTGCAGAGCACTGGGGAAAAGCAGGCAGAGAATTCCCTGCTAGCACCTTCTCTGTGCCTGGGAAGCAGAAGTGTTCAAATTGCTTCGCAGAATCGCTTTTGTGCAGAAAACAATAACACTTGTTCAGAACGAAAGAAAGCACAGAGCCCCAGATTTTATGTTGTCCTGGAGAGCTTGCAGAGCACTGGGGAAAAGCAGGCAGAGAATTCCCTGCTAGCACCTTCTCTGTGCCTGGGAAGCAGAAGTGTTCACATTGCTTCGCAGAATCGCTTTTGTGCAGAAAACAGTAACACTTGTTCAGAACGAAAGAAAGCACAGAGCCCCAGATTTTATGTTGTCCTGGAGAGCTTGCAGAGCACTGGGGAAAAGCAGGCAGAGAATTCCCTGCTAGCACCTTCTCTGTGCCTGGGAAACAGAAGTGTTCACATTGCTTCGCAGAATCGCTTTTGTGCAGAAAACAGTAACACTTGTTCAGAACGAAGGAAAGCACAGAGCCCCAGATTTTATGTTGTCCTGGAGAGCTTGCAGAGCACTGGGGAAAGGCAGGCAGAGAATTCCCTGCTAGCACCTTCTCTGTGCGTGGGAAGCAGAAGTGTTCACATTGCTTCGCAGAATCGCTTTTGTGCAGAAAACAATAACACTTGTTCAGAACGAAAGAAAGCACAGAGCCCCAGATTTTATGTTGTCCTGGAGAGCTTGCAGAGCACTGGGGAAAAGCAGGCAGAGAATTCCCTGCTAGCACCTTCTCTGTGCCTGGGAAGCAGAAGTGTTCAAATTGCTTCGCAGAATCGCTTTTGTGCAGAAAACAGTAACACTTGTTCAGAACGAAGGAAAGCACAGAGCCCCGGATTTTATGTTGTCCTGGAGAGCTTGCAGAGCACTGGGGAAAGGCAGGCAGAGAATTCCCTGCTAGCACCTTCTCTGTGCCTGGGAAACAGAAGTGTTCACATTGCTTCGCAGAATCGCTTTTGTGCAGAAAACAATAACACTTGTTCAGAACGAAAGAAAGCACAGAGCCCCAGATTTTATGTTGTCCTGGAGAGCTTGCAGAGCACTGGGGGAAAGCAGGCAGAGAATTCCCTGCTAGCACCTTCTCTGTGCCTGGGAAGCAGAAGTCTTCACATTGCTTCGCAGAATCGCTTTTGTGCAGAAAACAGTAACACTTGTTCAGAACGAAGGAAAGCACAGAGCCCCAGATTTTATGTTGTCCTGGAGAGCTTGCAGAGCACTGGGGAAAGGCAGGCAGAGAATTCCCTGCTAGCACCTTCTCTGTGCCTGGGAAGCAGAAGTGTTCCCATTGCTTCGCAGAATCGCTTTTGTGCAGAAAACAGTAACACTTGTTCAGAACGAAAGAAAGCACAGAGCCCCAGATTTTATGTTGTCCTGGAGAGCTTGCAGAGCACTGGGGAAAAGCAGGCAGAGAATTCCCTGCTAGCACCTTCTCTGTGCCTGGGAAGCAGAAGTGTTCAAATTGCTTCGCAGAATCGCTTTTGTGCAGAAAACAGTAACACTTGTTCAGAACGAAAGAAAGCACAGAGCCCCAGATTTTATGTTGTCCTGGAGAACTTGCAGAGCACTGGGGAAAAGCAGGCAGAGAATTCCCTGCTAGCACCTTCTCTGTGCCTGGGAAACAGAAGTGTTCCCATTGCTTCGCAGAATCGCTTTTGTGCAGAAAACAGTAACACTTGTTCAGAACGAAGGAAAGCACAGAGCCCCAGATTTTATGTTGTCCTGGAGAGCTTGCAGAGCACTGGGGAAAGGCAGGCAGAGAATTCCCTGCTAGCACCTTCTCTGTGCCTGGGAAACAGAAGTGTTCACATTGCTTCGCAGAATCGCTTTTGTGCAGAAAACAATAA
Organism: Strix uralensis; assembly: GCF_047716275.1. Classification (NCBI taxonomy): domain Eukaryota; kingdom Metazoa; phylum Chordata; class Aves; order Strigiformes; family Strigidae; genus Strix; species Strix uralensis. The sequence goes on from NW_027437017.1 coordinate 16,848, forward strand.
CACTTGTTCAGAACGAAGGAAAGCACAGAGCCCCAGATTTTATGTTGTCCTGGAGAGCTTGCAGAGCACTGGGGAAAGGCAGGCAGAGAATTCCCTGCTAGCACCTTCTCTGTGCCTGGGAAGCAGAAGTCTTCACATTGCTTCGCAGAATCGCTTTTGTGCAGAAAACAGTAACAGTTGTTCAGAACGAAGGAAAGCACAGAGCCCCAGATTTTATGTTGTCCTGGAGAGCTTGCAGAGCACTGGGGAAAGGCAGGCAGAGAATTCCCTGCTAGCACCTTCTCTGTGCCTGGGAAGCAGAAGTGTTCACATTGCTTCGCAGAATCGCTTTTGTGCAGAAAACAGTAACACTTGTTCAGAACGAAAGAAAGCACAGAGCCCCAGATTTTATGTTGTCCTGGAGAGCTTGCAGAGCACTGGGGAAAGGCAGGCAGAGAATTCCCTGCTAGCACCTTCTCTGTGCCTGGGAAGCAGAAGTCTTCACATTGCTTCGCAGAATCGCTTTTGTGCAGAAAACAATAACACTTGTTCAGAACGAAAGAAAGCACAGAGCCCCAGATTTTATGTTGTCCTGGAGAGCTTGCAGAGCACTGGGGAAAAGCAGGCAGAGAATTCCCTGCTAGCACCTTCTCTGTGCCTGGGAAGCAGAAGTGTTCACATTGCTTCGCAGAATCGCTTTTGTGCAGAAAACAGTAACAGTTGTTCAGAACGAAGGAAAGCACAGAGCCCCAGATTTTATGTTGTCCTGGAGAGCTTGCAGAGCACTGGGGAAAGGCAGGCAGAGAATTCCCTGCTAGCACCTTCTCTGTGCCTGGGAAGCAGAAGTGTTCACATTGCTTCGCAGAATCGCTTTTGTGCAGAAAACAGTAACACTTGTTCAGAACGAAAGAAAGCACAGAGCCCCAGATTTTATGTTGTCCTGGAGAGCTTGCAGAGCACTGGGGAAAAGCAGGCAGAGAATTCCCTGCTAGCACCTTCTCTGTGCCTGGGAAACAGAAGTGTTCCCATTGCTTCGCAGAATCGCTTTTGTGCAGAAAACAGTAACACTTGTTCAGAACGAAAGAAAGCACAGAGCCCCAGATTTTATGTTGTCCTGGAGAGCTTGCAGAGCACTGGGGAAAAGCAGGCAGAGAATTCCCTGCTAGCACCTTCTCTGTGCCTGGGAAACAGAAGTGTTCACATTGCTTCGCAGAATCGCTTTTGTGCAGAAAACAGTAACACTTGTTCAGAACGAAGGAAAGCACAGAGCCCCAGATTTTATGTTGTCCTGGAGAGCTTGCAGAGCACTGGGGAAAGGCAGGCAGAGAATTCCCTGCTAGCACCTTCTCTGTGCCTGGGAAGCAGAAGTGTTCACATTGCTTCGCAGAATCGCTTTTGTGCAGAAAACAATAACACTTGTTCAGAACGAAAGAAAGCACAGAGCCCCAGATTTTATGTTGTCCTGGAGAGCTTGCAGAGCACTGGGGAAAAGCAGGCAGAGAATTCCCTGCTAGCACCTTCTCTGTGCCTGGGAAGCAGAAGTGTTCAAATTGCTTCGCAGAATCGCTTTTGTGCAGAAAACAGTAACACTTGTTCAGAACCAAGGAAAGCACAGAGCCCCAGATTTTATGTTGTCCTTGAGAGCTTGCAGAGCACTGGGGAAAGGCAGGCAGAGAATTCCCTGCTAGCACCTTCTCTGTGCCTGGGAAACAGAAGTGTTCACATTGCTTCGCAGAATCGCTTTTCTGCAGAAAACAATAACACTTGTTCAGAACGAAAGAAAGCACAGAGCCCCAGATTTTATGTTGTCCTGGAGAGCTTGCAGAGCACTGGGGAAAGGCAGGCAGAGAATTCCCTGCTAGCACCTTCTCTGTGCCTGGGAAGCAGAAGTGTTCACATTGCTTCGCAGAATCGCTTTTGTGCAGAAAACAGTAACACTTGTTCAGAACGAAAGAAAGCACAGAGCCCCAGATTTTATGTTGTCCTGGAGAGCTTGCAGAGCACTGGGGAAAAGCAGGCAGAGAATTCCCTGCTAGCACCTTCTCTGTGCCTGGGAAACAGAAGTGTTCACATTGCTTCGCAGAATCGCTTTTGTGCAGAAAACAATAACACTTGTTCAGAACGAAGGAAAGCACAGAGCCCCAGATTTTATGTTGTCCTGGAGAGCTTGCAGAGCACTGGGGAAAGGCAGGCAGAGAATTCCCTGCTAGCACCTTCTCTGTGCCTGGGAAGCAGAAGTCTTCACATTGCTTCGCAGAATCGCTTTTGTGCAGAAAACAATAACACTTGTTCAGAACGAAAGAAAGCACAGAGCCCCAGATTTTATGTTGTCCTGGAGAGCTTGCAGAGCACTGGGGAAAAGCAGGCAGAGAATTCCCTGCTAGCACCTTCTCTGTGCCTGGGAAGCAGAAGTGTTCACATTGCTTCGCAGAATCGCTTTTGTGCAGAAAACAGTAACACTTGTTCAGAACGAAGGAAAGCACAGAGCCCCAGATTTTATGTTGTCCTGGAGAGCTTGCAGAGCACTGGGGAAAGGCAGGCAGAGAATTCCCTGCTAGCACCTTCTCTGTGCCTGGGAAGCAGAAGTGTTCCCATTGCTTCGCAGAATCGCTTTTGTGCAGAAAACAGTAACACTTGTTCAGAACGAAAGAAAGCACAGAGCCCCAGATTTTATGTTGTCCTGGAGAGCTTGCAGAGCACTGGGGAAAAGCAGGCAGAGAATTCCCTGCTAGCACCTTCTCTGTGCCTGGGAAGCAGAAGTGTTCAAATTGCTTCGCAGAATCGCTTTTGTGCAGAAAACAGTAACACTTGTTCAGAACGAAAGAAAGCACAGAGCCCCAGATTTTATGTTGTCCTGGAGAGCTTGCAGAGCACTGGGGAAAGGCAGGCAGAGAATTCCCTGCTACCACCTTCTCTGTGCCTGGGAAGCAGAAGTGTTCAAATTGCTTCGCAGAATCGCTTTTGTGCAGAAAACAGTAACACTTGTTCAGAACGAAGGAAAGCACAGAGCCCCAGATTTTATGTTGTCCTGGAGAGCTTGCAGAGCACTGGGGAAAGGCAGGCAGAGAATTCCCTGCTAGCACCTTCTCTGTGCCTGGGAAACAGAAGTGTTCACATTGCTTCGCAGAATCGCTTTTGTGCAGAAAACAATAACACTTGTTCAGAACGAAGGAAAGCACAGAGCCCCAGATTTTATGTTGTCCTGGAGAGCTTGCAGAGCACTGGGGAAAGGCAGGCAGAGAATTCCCTGCTAGCACCTTCTCTGTGCCTGGGAAGCAGAAGTCTTCACATTGCTTCGCAGAATCGCTTTTGTGCAGAAAACAGTAACACTTGTTCAGAACGAAGGAAAGCACAGAGCCCCAGATTTTATGTTGTCCTGGAGAGCTTGCAGAGCACTGGGGAAAGGCAGGCAGAGAATTCCCTGCTAGCACCTTCTCTGTGCCTGGGAAGCAGAAGTGTTCACATTGCTTCGCAGAATCGCTTTTGTGCAGAAAACAGTAACACTTGTTCAGAACGAAGGAAAGCACAGAGCCCCAGATTTTATGTTGTCCTGGAGAGCTTGCAGAGCACTGGGGAAAGGCAGGCAGAGAATTCCCTGCTAGCACCTTCTCTGTGCCTGGGAAACAGAAGTGTTCACATTGCTTCGCAGAATCGCTTTTGTGCAGAAAACAGTAACACTTGTTCAGAACGAAAGAAAGCACAGAGCCCCAGATTTTATGTTGTCCTGGAGAGCTTGCAGAGCACTGGGGAAAAGCAGGCAGAGAATTCCCTGCTACCACCTTCTCTGTGCCTGGGAAACAGAAGTGTTCACATTGCTTCGCAGAATCGCTTTTGTGCAGAAAACAGTAACACTTGTTCAGAACGAAAGAAAGCACAGAGCCCCAGATTTTATGTTGTCCTGGAGAGCTTGCAGAGCACTGGGGAAAAGCAGGCAGAGAATTCCCTGCTAGCACCTTCTCTGTGCCTGGGAAACAGAAGTGTTCACATTGCTTCGCAGAATCGCTTTTGTGCAGAAAACAGTAACACTTGTTCAGAACGAAGGAAAGCACAGAGCCCCAGATTTTATGTTGTCCTGGAGAGCTTTCAGAGCACTGGGGAAAGGCAGGCAGAGAATTCCCTGCTAGCACCTTCTCTGTGCCTGGGAAGCAGAAGTGTTCACATTGCTTCGCAGAATCGCTTTTGTGCAGAAAACAATAACACTTGTTCAGAACGAAAGAAAGCACAGAGCCCCAGATTTTATGTTGTCCTGGAGAGCTTGCAGAGCACTGGGGAAAAGCAGGCAGAGAATTCCCTGCTAGCACCTTCTCTGTGCCTGGGAAGCAGAAGTGTTCAAATTGCTTCGCAGAATCGCTTTTGTGCAGAAAACAGTAACACTTGTTCAGAACGAAGGAAAGCACAGAGCCCCAGATTTTATGTTGTCCTGGAGAGCTTGCAGAGCACTGGGGAAAGGCAGGCAGAGAATTCCCTGCTAGCACCTTCTCTGTGCCTGGGAAACAGAAGTGTTCACATTGCTTCGCAGAATCGCTTTTCTGCAGAAAACAATAACACTTGTTCAGAACGAAGGAAAGCACAGAGCCCCAGATTTTATGTTGTCCTGGAGAGCTTGCAGAGCACTGGGGAAAGGCAGGCAGAGAATTCCCTGCTAGCACCTTCTCTGTGCCTGGGAAGCAGAAGTGTTCACATTGCTTCGCAGAATCGCTTTTGTGCAGAAAACAGTAACACTTGTTCAGAACGAAGGAAAGCACAGAGCCCCAGATTTTATGTTGTCCTGGAGAGATTGCAGAGCACTGGGGAAAAGCAGGCAGAGAATTCCCTGCTAGCACCTTCTCTGTGCCTGGGAAACAGAAGTGTTCACATTGCTTCGCAGAATCGCTTTTGTGCAGAAAACAATAACACTTGTTCAGAACGAAGGAAAGCACAGAGCCCCAGATTTTATGTTGTCCTGGAGAGCTTGCAGAGCACTGGGGAAAGGCAGGCAGAGAATTCCCTGCTAGCACCTTCTCTGTGCCTGGGAAGCAGAAGTGTTCACATTGCTTCGCAGAATCGCTTTTGTGCAGAAAACAATAACACTTGTTCAGAACGAAAGAAAGCACAGAGCCCCAGATTTTATGTTGTCCTGGAGAGCTTGCAGAGCACTGGGGAAAAGCAGGCAGAGAATTCCCTGCTAGCACCTTCTCTGTGCCTGGGAAGCAGAAGTGTTCACATTGCTTCGCAGAATCGCTTTTGTGCAGAAAACAGTAACAGTTGTTCAGAACGAAGGAAAGCACAGAGCCCCAGATTTTATGTTGTCCTGGAGAGCTTGCAGAGCACTGGGGAAAGGCAGGCAGAGAATTCCCTGCTAGCACCTTCTCTGTGCCTGGGAAGCAGAAGTGTTCACATTGCTTCGCAGAATCGCTTTTGTGCAGAAAACAGTAACACTTGTTCAGAACGAAAGAAAGCACAGAGCCCCAGATTTTATGTTGTCCTGGAGAGCTTGCAGAGCACTGGGGAAAAGCAGGCAGAGAATTCCCTGCTAGCACCTTCTCTGTGCCTGGGAAGCAGAAGTGTTCAAATTGCTTCGCAGAATCGCTTTTGTGCAGAAAACAGTAACACTTGTTCAGAACGAAAGAAACCACAGAGCCCCAGATTTTATGTTGTCCTGGAGAGCTTGCAGAGCACTGGGGAAAAGCAGGCAGAGAATTCCCTGCTACCACCTTCTCTGTGCCTGGGAAGCAGAAGTGTTCAAATTGCTTCGCAGAATCGCTTTTGTGCAGAAAACAGTAACACTTGTTCAGAACGAAGGAAAGCACAGAGCCCCAGATTTTATGTTGTCCTGGAGAGCTTGCAGAGCACTGGGGAAAGGCAGGCAGAGAATTCCCTGCTAGCACCTTCTCTGTGCCTGGGAAACAGAAGTGTTCACATTGCTTCGCAGAATCGCTTTTGTGCAGAAAACAATAACACTTGTTCAGAACGAAGGAAAGCACAGAGCCCCAGATTTTATGTTGTCCTGGAGAGCTTGCAGAGCACTGGGGAAAGGCAGGCAGAGAATTCCCTGCTAGCACCTTCTCTGTGCCTGGGAAGCAGAAGTCTTCACATTGCTTCGCAGAATCGCTTTTGTGCAGAAAACAGTAACACTTGTTCAGAACGAAGGAAAGCACAGAGCCCCAGATTTTATGTTGTCCTGGAGAGCTTGCAGAGCACTGGGGAAAGGCAGGCAGAGAATTCCCTGCTAGCACCTTCTCTGTGCCTGGGAAGCAGAAGTGTTCACATTGCTTCGCAGAATCGCTTTTGTGCAGAAAACAGTAACACTTGTTCAGAACGAAGGAAAGCACAGAGCCCCAGATTTTATGTTGTCCTGGAGAGCTTGCAGAGCACTGGGGAAAGGCAGGCAGAGAATTCCCTGCTAGCACCTTCTCTGTGCCTGGGAAACAGAAGTGTTCACATTGCTTCGCAGAATCGCTTTTGTGCAGAAAACAGTAACACTTGTTCAGAACGAAAGAAAGCACAGAGCCCCAGATTTTATGTTGTCCTGGAGAGCTTGCAGAGCACTGGGGAAAAGCAGGCAGAGAATTCCCTGCTACCACCTTCTCTGTGCCTGGGAAACAGAAGTGTTCACATTGCTTCGCAGAATCGCTTTTGTGCAGAAAACAGTAACACTTGTTCAGAACGAAAGAAAGCACAGAGCCCCAGATTTTATGTTGTCCTGGAGAGCTTGCAGAGCACTGGGGAAAAGCAGGCAGAGAATTCCCTGCTAGCACCTTCTCTGTGCCTGGGAAACAGAAGTGTTCACATTGCTTCGCAGAATCGCTTTTGTGCAGAAAACAGTAACACTTGTTCAGAACGAAGGAAAGCACAGAGCCCCAGATTTTATGTTGTCCTGGAGAGCTTTCAGAGCACTGGGGAAAGGCAGGCAGAGAATTCCCTGCTAGCACCTTCTCTGTGCCTGGGAAGCAGAAGTGTTCACATTGCTTCGCAGAATCGCTTTTGTGCAGAAAACAATAACACTTGTTCAGAACGAAAGAAAGCACAGAGCCCCAGATTTTATGTTGTCCTGGAGAGCTTGCAGAGCACTGGGGAAAAGCAGGCAGAGAATTCCCTGCTAGCACCTTCTCTGTGCCTGGGAAGCAGAAGTGTTCAAATTGCTTCGCAGAATCGCTTTTGTGCAGAAAACAGTAACACTTGTTCAGAACGAAGGAAAGCACAGAGCCCCAGATTTTATGTTGTCCTGGAGAGCTTGCAGAGCACTGGGGAAAGGCAGGCAGAGAATTCCCTGCTAGCACCTTCTCTGTGCCTGGGAAACAGAAGTGTTCACATTGCTTCGCAGAATCGCTTTTCTGCAGAAAACAATAACACTTGTTCAGAACGAAGGAAAGCACAGAGCCCCAGATTTTATGTTGTCCTGGAGAGCTTGCAGAGCACTGGGGAAAGGCAGGCAGAGAATTCCCTGCTAGCACCTTCTCTGTGCCTGGGAAGCAGAAGTGTTCACATTGCTTCGCAGAATCGCTTTTGTGCAGAAAACAGTAACACTTGTTCAGAACGAAGGAAAGCACAGAGCCCCAGATTTTATGTTGTCCTGGAGAGATTGCAGAGCACTGGGGAAAAGCAGGCAGAGAATTCCCTGCTAGCACCTTCTCTGTGCCTGGGAAACAGAAGTGTTCACATTGCTTCGCAGAATCGCTTTTGTGCAGAAAACAATAACACTTGTTCAGAACGAAGGAAAGCACAGAGCCCCAGATTTTATGTTGTCCTGGAGAGCTTGCAGAGCACTGGGGAAAGGCAGGCAGAGAATTCCCTGCTAGCACCTTCTCTGTGCCTGGGAAGCAGAAGTGTTCACATTGCTTCGCAGAATCGCTTTTGTGCAGAAAACAATAACACTTGTTCAGAACGAAAGAAAGCACAGAGCCCCAGATTTTATGTTGTCCTGGAGAGCTTGCAGAGCACTGGGGAAAAGCAGGCAGAGAATTCCCTGCTAGCACCTTCTCTGTGCCTGGGAAGCAGAAGTGTTCACATTGCTTCGCAGAATCGCTTTTGTGCAGAAAACAGTAACAGTTGTTCAGAACGAAGGAAAGCACAGAGCCCCAGATTTTATGTTGTCCTGGAGAGCTTGCAGAGCACTGGGGAAAGGCAGGCAGAGAATTCCCTGCTAGCACCTTCTCTGTGCCTGGGAAGCAGAAGTCTTCACATTGCTTCGCAGAATCGCTTTTGTGCAGAAAACAGTAACACTTGTTCAGAACGAAAGAAAGCACAGAGCCCCAGATTTTATGTTGTCCTGGAGAGCTTGCAGAGCACTGGGGAAAAGCAGGCAGAGAATTCCCTGCTAGCACCTTCTCTGTGCCTGGGAAGCAGAAGTGTTCAAATTGCTTCGCAGAATCGCTTTTGTGCAGAAAACAGTAACACTTGTTCAGAACGAAAGAAACCACAGAGCCCCAGATTTTATGTTGTCCTGGAGAGCTTGCAGAGCACTGGGGAAAAGCAGGCAGAGAATTCCCTGCTACCACCTTCTCTGTGCCTGGGAAGCAGAAGTGTTCAAATTGCTTCGCAGAATCGCTTTTGTGCAGAAAACAGTAACACTTGTTCAGAACGAAGGAAAGCACAGAGCCCCAGATTTTATGTTGTCCTGGAGAGCTTGCAGAGCACTGGGGAAAGGCAGGCAGAGAATTCCCTGCTAGCACCTTCTCTGTGCCTGGGAAACAGAAGTGTTCACATTGCTTCGCAGAATCGCTTTTCTGCAGAAAACAATAACACTTGTTCAGAACGAAGGAAAGCACAGAGCCCCAGATTTTATGTTGTCCTGGAGAGCTTGCAGAGCACTGGGGAAAGGCAGGCAGAGAATTCCCTGCTAGCACCTTCTCTGTGCCTGGGAAGCAGAAGTGTTCACATTGCTTCGCAGAATCGCTTTTGTGCAGAAAACAGTAACAGTTGTTCAGAACGAAGGAAAGCACAGAGCCCCAGATTTTATGTTGTCCTGGAGAGCTTGCAGAGCACTGGGGAAAGGCAGGCAGAGAATTCCCTGCTAGCACCTTCTCTGTGCCTGGGAAGCAGAAGTGTTCACATTGCTTCGCAGAATCGCTTTTGTGCAGAAAACAGTAACACTTGTTCAGAACGAAAGAAAGCACAGAGCCCCAGATTTTATGTTGTCCTGGAGAGCTTGCAGAGCACTGGGGAAAAGCAGGCAGAGAATTCCCTGCTAGCACCTTCTCTGTGCCTGGGAAACAGAAGTGTTCACATTGCTTCGCAGAATCGCTTTTGTGCAGAAAACAATAACACTTGTTCAGAACGAAGGAAAGCACAGAGCCCCAGATTTTATGTTGTCCTGGAGAGCTTGCAGAGCACTGGGGAAAGGCAGGCAGAGAATTCCCTGCTAGCACCTTCTCTGTGCCTGGGAAGCAGAAGTCTTCACATTGCTTCGCAGAATCGCTTTTGTGCAGAAAACAATAACACTTGTTCAGAACGAAAGAAAGCACAGAGCCCCAGATTTTATGTTGTCCTGGAGAGCTTGCAGAGCACTGGGGAAAAGCAGGCAGAGAATTCCCTGCTAGCACCTTCTCTGTGCCTGGGAAGCAGAAGTGTTCACATTGCTTCGCAGAATCGCTTTTGTGCAGAAAACAGTAACACTTGTTCAGAACGAAAGAAAGCACAGAGCCCCAGATTTTATGTTGTCCTGGAGAGCTTGCAGAGCACTGGGGAAAAGCAGGCAGAGAATTCCCTGCTACCACCTTCTCTGTGCCTGGGAAACAGAAGTGTTCCCATTGCTTCGCAGAATCGCTTTTGTGCAGAAAACAGTAACACTTGTTCAGAACGAAAGAAAGCACAGAGCCCCAGATTTTATGTTGTCCTGGAGAGCTTGCAGAGCACTGGGGAAAAGCAGGCAGAGAATTCCCTGCTAGCACCTTCTCTGTGCCTGGGAAACAGAAGTGTTCACATTGCTTCGCAGAATCGCTTTTGTGCAGAAAACAGTAACACTTGTTCAGAACGAAGGAAAGCACAGAGCCCCAGATTTTATGTTGTCCTGGAGAGCTTGCAGAGCACTGGGGAAAGGCAGGCAGAGAATTCCCTGCTAGCACCTTCTCTGTGCCTGGGAAGCAGAAGTGTTCACATTACTTCGCAGAATCGCTTTTGTGCAGAAAACAATAACACTTGTTCAGAACGAAAGAAAGCACAGAGCCCCAGATTTTATGTTGTCCTGGAGAGCTTGCAGAGCACTGGGGAAAAGCAGGCAGAGAATTCCCTGCTAGCACCTTCTCTGTGCCTGGGAAGCAGAAGTGTTCAAATTGCTTCGCAGAATCGCTTTTGTGCAGAAAACAGTAACACTTGTTCAGAACGAAGGAAAGCACAGAGCCCCAGATTTTATGTTGTCCTGGAGAGCTTGCAGAGCACTGGGGAAAGGCAGGCAGAGAATTCCCTGCTAGCACCTTCTCTGTGCCTGGGAAACAGAAGTGTTCACATTGCTTCGCAGAATCGCTTTTCTGCAGAAAACAATAACACTTGTTCAGAACGAAGGAAAGCACAGAGCCCCAGATTTTATGTTGTCCTGGAGAGCTTGCAGAGCACTGGGGAAAGGCAGGCAGAGAATTCCCTGCTAGCACCTTCTCTGTGCCTGGGAAGCAGAAGTGTTCACATTGCTTCGCAGAATCGCTTTTGTGCAGAAAACAGTAACACTTGTTCAGAACGAAAGAAAGCACAGAGCCCCAGATTTTATGTTGTCCTGGAGAGCTTGCAGAGCACTGGGGAAAAGCAGGCAGAGAATTCCCTGCTAGCACCTTCTCTGTGCCTGGGAAACAGAAGTGTTCACATTGCTTCGCAGAATCGCTTTTGTGCAGAAAACAATAACACTTGTTCAGAACGAAGGAAAGCACAGAGCCCCAGATTTTATGTTGTCCTGGAGAGCTTGCAGAGCACTGGGGAAAGGCAGGCAGAGAATTCCCTGCTAGCACCTTCTCTGTGCCTGGGAAGCAGAAGTGTTCACATTCCTTCGCAGAATCGCTTTTGTGCAGAAAACAGTAACACTTGTTCAGAACGAAAGAAAGCACAGAGCCCCAGATTTTATGTTGTCCTGGAGAGCTTGCAGAGCACTGGGGAAAAGCAGGCAGAGAATTCCCTGCTAGCACCTTCTCTGTGCCTGGGAAGCAGAAGTGTTCAAATTGCTTCGCAGAATCGCTTTTGTGCAGAAAACAGTAACACTTGTTCAGAACGAAAGAAAGCACAGAGCCCCAGATTTTATGTTGTCCTGGAGAGCTTGCAGAGCACTGGGGAAAAGCAGGCAGAGAATTCCCTGCTAGCACCTTCTCTGTGCCTGGGAAACAGAAGTGTTCCCATTGCTTCGCAGAATCGCTTTTGTGCAGAAAACAGTAACACTTGTTCAGAACGAAAGAAAGCACAGAGCCCCAGATTTGCTGTTGTCCTGGAGAGCTTGCAGAGCACTGGGGAAAGGCAGGCAGAGAATTCCCTGCTAGCACCTTCTCTGTGCCTGGGAAGCAGAAGTCTTCACATTGCTTCGCAGAATCGCTTTTGTGCAGAAAACAATAACACTTGTTCAGAACGAAAGAAAGCACAGAGCCCCAGATTTTATGTTGTCCTGGAGAGCTTGCAGAGCACTGGGGAAAAGCAGGCAGAGAATTCCCTGCTAGCACCTTCTCTGTGCCTGGGAAGCAGAAGTGTTCACATTGCTTCGCAGAATCGCTTTTGTGCAGAAAACAGTAACAGTTGTTCAGAACGAAGGAAAGCACAGAGCCCCAGATTTTATGTTGTCCTGGAGAGCTTGCAGAGCACTGGGGAAAGGCAGGCAGAGAATTCCCTGCTAGCACCTTCTCTGTGCCTGGGAAGCAGAAGTGTTCACATTGCTTCGCAGAATCGCTTTTGTGCAGAAAACAGTAACACTTGTTCAGAACGAAAGAAAGCACAGAGCCCCAGATTTTATGTTGTCCTGGAGAGCTTGCAGAGCACTGGGGAAAAGCAGGCAGAGAATTCCCTGCTAGCACCTTCTCTGTGCCTGGGAAGCAGAAGTGTTCACATTGCTTCGCAGAATCGCTTTTGTGCAGAAAACAGTAACACTTGTTCAGAACGAAAGAAAGCACAGAGCCCCAGATTTTATGTTGTCCTGGAGAGCTTGCAGAGCACTGGGGAAAAGCAGGCAGAGAATTCCCTGCTAGCACCTTCTCTGTGCCTGGGAAACAGAAGTGTTCACATTGCTTCGCAGAATCGCTTTTGTGCAGAAAACAGTAACACTTGTTCAGAACGAAGGAAAGCACAGAGCCCCAGATTTTATGTTGTCCTGGAGAGCTTGCAGAGCACTGGGGAAAGGCAGGCAGAGAATTCCCTGCTAGCACCTTCTCTGTGCCTGGGAAGCAGAAGTGTTCACATTCCTTCGCAGAATCGCTTTTGTGCAGAAAACAGTAACACTTGTTCAGAACGAAAGAAAGCACAGAGCCCCAGATTTTATGTTGTCCTGGAGAGCTTGCAGAGCACTGGGGAAAAGCAGGCAGAGAATTCCCTGCTAGCACCTTCTCTGTGCCTGGGAAGCAGAAGTGTTCAAATTGCTTCGCAGAATCGCTTTTGTGCAGAAAACAGTAACACTTGTTCAGAACGAAAGAAAGCACAGAGCCCCAGATTTTATGTTGTCCTGGAGAGCTTGCAGAGCACTGGGGAAAAGCAGGCAGAGAATTCCCTGCTAGCACCTTCTCTGTGCCTGGGAAACAGAAGTGTTCCCATTGCTTCGCAGAATCGCTTTTGTGCAGAAAACAGTAACACTTGTTCAGAACGAAAGAAAGCACAGAGCCCCAGATTTTATGTTGTCCTGGAGAGCTTGCAGAGCACTGGGGAAAGGCAGGCAGAGAATTCCCTGCTAGCACCTTCTCTGTGCCTGGGAAGCAGAAGTGTTCACATTGCTTCGCAGAATCGCTTTTGTGCAGAAAACAGTAACAGTTGTTCAGAACGAAGGAAAGCACAGAGCCCCAGATTTTATGTTGTCCTGGAGAGCTTGCAGAGCACTGGGGAAAGGCAGGCAGAGAATTCCCTGCTACCACCTTCTCTGTGCCTGGGAAGCAGAAGTGTTCACATTGCTTCGCAGAATCGCTTTTGTGCAGAAAACAGTAACACTTGTTCAGAACGAAAGAAAGCACAGAGCCCCAGATTTTATGTTGTCCTGGAGAGCTTGCAGAGCACTGGGGAAAAGCAGGCAGAGAATTCCCTGCTACCACCTTCTCTGTGCCTGGGAAACAGAAGTGTTCACATTGCTTCGCAGAATCGCTTTTGTGCAGAAAACAGTAACACTTGTTCAGAACGAAAGAAAGCACAGAGCCCCAGATTTTATGTTGTCCTGGAGAGCTTGCAGAGCACTGGGGAAAAGCAGGCAGAGAATTCCCTGCTAGCACCTTCTCTGTGCCTGGGAAACAGAAGTGTTCACATTGCTTCGCAGAATCGCTTTTGTGCAGAAAACAGTAACACTTGTTCAGAACGAAGGAAAGCACAGAGCCCCAGATTTTATGTTGTCCTGGAGAGCTTGCAGAGCACTGGGGAAAGGCAGGCAGAGAATTCCCTGCTAGCACCTTCTCTGTGCCTGGGAAGCAGAAGTGTTCACATTACTTCGCAGAATCGCTTTTGTGCAGAAAACAATAACACTTGTTCAGAACGAAAGAAAGCACAGAGCCCCAGATTTTATGTTGTCCTGGAGAGCTTGCAGAGCACTGGGGAAAAGCAGGCAGAGAATTCCCTGCTAGCACCTTCTCTGTGCCTGGGAAGCAGAAGTGTTCAAATTGCTTCGCAGAATCGCTTTTGTGCAGAAAACAGTAACACTTGTTCAGAACGAAGGAAAGCACAGAGCCCCAGATTTTATGTTGTCCTGGAGAGCTTGCAGAGCACTGGGGAAAGGCAGGCAGAGAATTCCCTGCTAGCACCTTCTCTGTGCCTGGGAAACAGAAGTGTTCACATTGCTTCGCAGAATCGCTTTTCTGCAGAAAACAATAACACTTGTTCAGAACGAAGGAAAGCACAGAGCCCCAGATTTTATGTTGTCCTGGAGAGCTTGCAGAGCACTGGGGAAAGGCAGGCAGAGAATTCCCTGCTAGCACCTTCTCTGTGCCTGGGAAGCAGAAGTGTTCACATTGCTTCGCAGAATCGCTTTTGTGCAGAAAACAGTAACACTTGTTCAGAACGAAAGAAAGCACAGAGCCCCAGATTTTATGTTGTCCTGGAGAGCTTGCAGAGCACTGGGGAAAAGCAGGCAGAGAATTCCCTGCTAGCACCTTCTCTGTGCCTGGGAAACAGAAGTGTTCACATTGCTTCGCAGAATCGCTTTTGTGCAGAAAACAATAACACTTGTTCAGAACGAAGGAAAGCACAGAGCCCCAGATTTTATGTTGTCCTGGAGAGCTTGCAGAGCACTGGGGAAAGGCAGGCAGAGAATTCCCTGCTAGCACCTTCTCTGTGCCTGGGAAGCAGAAGTGTTCACATTCCTTCGCAGAATCGCTTTTGTGCAGAAAACAGTAACACTTGTTCAGAACGAAAGAAAGCACAGAGCCCCAGATTTTATGTTGTCCTGGAGAGCTTGCAGAGCACTGGGGAAAAGCAGGCAGAGAATTCCCTGCTAGCACCTTCTCTGTGCCTGGGAAGCAGAAGTGTTCAAATTGCTTCGCAGAATCGCTTTTGTGCAGAAAACAGTAACACTTGTTCAGAACGAAAGAAAGCACAGAGCCCCAGATTTTATGTTGTCCTGGAGAGCTTGCAGAGCACTGGGGAAAAGCAGGCAGAGAATTCCCTGCTAGCACCTTCTCTGTGCCTGGGAAACAGAAGTGTTCCCATTGCTTCGCAGAATCGCTTTTGTGCAGAAAACAGTAACACTTGTTCAGAACGAAAGAAAGCACAGAGCCCCAGATTTTATGTTGTCCTGGAGAGCTTGCAGAGCACTGGGGAAAGGCAGGCAGAGAATTCCCTGCTAGCACCTTCTCTGTGCCTGGGAAGCAGAAGTGTTCACATTGCTTCGCAGAATCGCTTTTGTGCAGAAAACAGTAACACTTGTTCAGAACGAAAGAAAGCACAGAGCCCCAGATTTTATGTTGTCCTGGAGAGCTTGCAGAGCACTGGGGAAAAGCAGGCAGAGAATACCCTGCTAGCACCTTCTCTGTGCCTGTGAAACAGAAGTGTTCACATTGCTTCGCAGAATCGCTTTTGTGCAGAAAACAGTAACACTTGTTCAGAACGAAAGAAAGCACAGAGCCCCAGATTTTATGTTGTCCTGGAGAGCTTGCAGAGCACTGGGGAAAGGCAGGCAGAGAATTCCCTGCTAGCACCTTCTCTGTGCCTGGGAAGCAGAAGTCTTCACATTGCTTCGCAGAATCGCTTTTGTGCAGAAAACAGTAACAGTTGTTCAGAACGAAGGAAAGCACAGAGCCCCAGATTTTATGTTGTCCTGGAGAGCTTGCAGAGCACTGGGGAAAGGCAGGCAGAGAATTCCCTGCTAGCACCTTCTCTGTGCCTGGGAAGCAGAAGTGTTCCCATTGCTTCGCAGAATCGCTTTTGTGCAGAAAACAGTAACACTTGTTCAGAACGAAAGAAAGCACAGAGCCCCAGATTTTATGTTGTCCTGGAGAGCTTGCAGAGCACTGGGGAAAGGCAGGCAGAGAATTCCCTGCTAGCACCTTCTCTGTGCCTGGGAAGCAGAAGTGTTCACATTGCTTCGCAGAATCGCTTTTGTGCAGAAAACAGTAACACTTGTTCAGAACGAAAGAAAGCACAGAGCCCCAGATTTTATGTTGTCCTGGAGAGCTTGCAGAGCACTGGGGAAAAGCAGGCAGAGAATTCCCTGCTACCACCTTCTCTGTGCCTGGGAAACAGAAGTGTTCACATTGCTTCGCAGAATCGCTTTTGTGCAGAAAACAGTAACACTTGTTCAGAACGAAAGAAAGCACAGAGCCCCAGATTTTATGTTGTCCTGGAGAGCTTGCAGAGCACTGGGGAAAAGCAGGCAGAGAATTCCCTGCTAGCACCTTCTCTGTGCCTGGGAAACAGAAGTGTTCACATTGCTTCGCAGAATCGCTTTTGTGCAGAAAACAGTAACACTTGTTCAGAACGAAGGAAAGCACAGAGCCCCAGATTTTATGTTGTCCTGGAGAGCTTGCAGAGCACTGGGGAAAGGCAGGCAGAGAATTCCCTGCTAGCACCTTCTCTGTGCCTGGGAAGCAGAAGTGTTCACATTACTTCGCAGAATCGCTTTTGTGCAGAAAACAATAACACTTGTTCAGAACGAAAGAAAGCACAGAGCCCCAGATTTTATGTTGTCCTGGAGAGCTTGCAGAGCACTGGGGAAAAGCAGGCAGAGAATTCCCTGCTAGCACCTTCTCTGTGCCTGGGAAGCAGAAGTGTTCAAATTGCTTCGCAGAATCGCTTTTGTGCAGAAAACAGTAACACTTGTTCAGAACGAAGGAAAGCACAGAGCCCCAGATTTTATGTTGTCCTGGAGAGCTTGCAGAGCACTGGGGAAAGGCAGGCAGAGAATTCCCTGCTAGCACCTTCTCTGTGCCTGGGAAACAGAAGTGTTCACATTGCTTCGCAGAATCGCTTTTCTGCAGAAAACAATAACACTTGTTCAGAACGAAGGAAAGCACAGAGCCCCAGATTTTATGTTGTCCTGGAGAGCTTGCAGAGCACTGGGGAAAGGCAGGCAGAGAATTCCCTGCTAGCACCTTCTCTGTGCCTGGGAAGCAGAAGTGTTCACATTGCTTCGCAGAATCGCTTTTGTGCAGAAAACAGTAACACTTGTTCAGAACGAAAGAAAGCACAGAGCCCCAGATTTTATGTTGTCCTGGAGAGCTTGCAGAGCACTGGGGAAAAGCAGGCAGAGAATTCCCTGCTAGCACCTTCTCTGTGCCTGGGAAACAGAAGTGTTCACATTGCTTCGCAGAATCGCTTTTGTGCAGAAAACAATAACACTTGTTCAGAACGAAGGAAAGCACAGAGCCCCAGATTTTATGTTGTCCTGGAGAGCTTGCAGAGCACTGGGGAAAGGCAGGCAGAGAATTCCCTGCTAGCACCTTCTCTGTGCCTGGGAAGCAGAAGTGTTCACATTCCTTCGCAGAATCGCTTTTGTGCAGAAAACAGTAACACTTGTTCAGAACGAAAGAAAGCACAGAGCCCCAGATTTTATGTTGTCCTGGAGAGCTTGCAGAGCACTGGGGAAAAGCAGGCAGAGAATTCCCTGCTAGCACCTTCTCTGTGCCTGGGAAGCAGAAGTGTTCAAATTGCTTCGCAGAATCGCTTTTGTGCAGAAAACAGTAACACTTGTTCAGAACGAAAGAAAGCACAGAGCCCCAGATTTTATGTTGTCCTGGAGAGCTTGCAGAGCACTGGGGAAAAGCAGGCAGAGAATTCCCTGCTAGCACCTTCTCTGTGCCTGGGAAACAGAAGTGTTCCCATTGCTTCGCAGAATCGCTTTTGTGCAGAAAACAGTAACACTTGTTCAGAACGAAAGAAAGCACAGAGCCCCAGATTTTATGTTGTCCTGGAGAGCTTGCAGAGCACTGGGGAAAGGCAGGCAGAGAATTCCCTGGTAGCACCTTCTCTGTGCCTGGGAAGCAGAAGTGTTCACATTGCTTCGCAGAATCGCTTTTGTGCAGAAAACAGTAACACTTGTTCAGAACGAAAGAAAGCACAGAGCCCCAGATTTTATGTTGTCCTGGAGAGCTTGCAGAGCACTGGGGAAAAGCAGGCAGAGAATTCCCTGCTACCACCTTCTCTGTGCCTGGGAAACAGAAGTGTTCACATTGCTTCGCAGAATCGCTTTTGTGCAGAAAACAGTAACACTTGTTCAGAACGAAAGAAAGCACAGAGCCCCAGATTTTATGTTGTCCTGGAGAGCTTGCAGAGCACTGGGGAAAGGCAGGCAGAGAATTCCCTGCTAGCACCTTCTCTGTGCCTGGGAAGCAGAAGTCTTCACATTGCTTCGCAGAATCGCTTTTGTGCAGAAAACAATAACACTTGTTCAGAACGAAAGAAAGCACAGAGCCCCAGATTTTATGTTGTCCTGGAGAGCTTGCAGAGCACTGGGGAAAAGCAGGCAGAGAATTCCCTGATAGCACCTTCTCTGTGCCTGGGAAGCAGAAGTGTTCACATTGCTTCGCAGAATCGCTTTTGTGCAGAAAACAGTAACAGTTGTTCAGAACGAAGGAAAGCACAGAGCCCCAGATTTTATGTTGTCCTGGAGAGCTTGCAGAGCACTGGGGAAAGGCAGGCAGAGAATTCCCTGCTAGCACCTTCTCTGTGCCTGGGAAGCAGAAGTGTTCACATTGCTTCGCAGAATCGCTTTTGTGCAGAAAACAGTAACACTTGTTCAGAACGAAGGAAAGCACAGAGCCCCAGATTTTATGTTGTCCTGGAGAGCTTGCAGAGCACTGGGGAAAAGCAGGCAGAGAATTCCCTGCTAGCACCTTCTCTGTGCCTGGGAAGCAGAAGTGTTCAAATTGCTTCGCAGAATCGCTTTTGTGCAGAAAACAGTAACACTTGTTCAGAACGAAAGAAAGCACAGAGCCCCAGATTTTATGTTGTCCTGGAGAGCTTGCAGAGCACTGGGGAAAAGCAGGCAGAGAATTCCCTGCTAGCACCTTCTCTGTGCCTGGGAAACAGAAGTGTTCACATTGCTTCGCAGAATCGCTTTTGTGCAGAAAACAGTAACACTTGTTCAGAACGAAGGAAAGCACAGAGCCCCAGATTTTATGTTGTCCTGGAGAGCTTGCAGAGCACTGGGGAAAGGCAGGCAGAGAATTCCCTGCTAGCACCTTCTCTGTGCCTGGGAAGCAGAAGTGTTCACATTGCTTCGCAGAATCGCTTTTGTGCAGAAAACAGTAACACTTGTTCAGAACGAAAGAAAGCACAGAGCCCCAGATTTTATGTTGTCCTGGAGAGCTTGCAGAGCACTGGGGAAAAGCAGGCAGAGAATTCCCTGCTAGCACCTTCTCTGTGCCTGGGAAGCAGAAGTGTTCAAATTGCTTCGCAGAATCGCTTTTGTGCAGAAAACAGTAACACTTGTTCAGAACCAAGGAAAGCACAGAGCCCCAGATTTTATGTTGTCCTGGAGAGCTTGCAGAGCACTGGGGAAAGGCAGGCAGAGAATTCCCTGCTAGCACCTTCTCTGTGCCTGGGAAACAGAAGTGTTCCCATTGCTTCGCAGAATCGCTTTTGTGCAGAAAACAGTAACACTTGTTCAGAACGAAGGAAAGCACAGAGCCCCAGATTTTATGTTGTCCTGGAGAGCTTGCAGAGCACTGGGGAAAAGCAGGCAGAGAATTCCCTGCTAGCACCTTCTCTGTGCCTGGGAAACAGAAGTGTTCACATTGCTTCGCAGAATCGCTTTTGTGCAGAAAACAATAACACTTGTTCAGAACGAAGGAAAGCACAGAGCCCCAGATTTTATGTTGTCCTGGAGAGCTTGCAGAGCACTGGGGAAAGGCAGGCAGAGAATTCCCTGCTAGCACCTTCTCTGTGCCTGGGAAGCAGAAGTGTTCAAATTGCTTCGCAGAATCGCTTTTGTGCAGAAAACAGTAACACTTGTTCAGAACGAAAGAAAGCACAGAGCCCCAGATTTTATGTTGTCCTGGAGAACTTGCAGAGCACTGGGGAAAAGCAGGCAGAGAATTCCCTGCTAGCACCTTCTCTGTGCCTGGGAAACAGAAGTGTTCCCATTGCTTCGCAGAATCGCTTTTGTGCAGAAAACAGTAACACTTGTTCAGAACGAAGGAAAGCACAGAGCCCCAGATTTTATGTTGTCCTGGAGAGCTTGCAGAGCACTGGGGAAAGGCAGGCAGAGAATTCCCTGCTAGCACCTTCTCTGTGCCTGGGAAACAGAAGTGTTCACATTGCTTCGCAGAATCGCTTTTGTGCAGAAAACAATAACACTTGTTCAGAACGAAGGAAAGCACAGAGCCCCAGATTTTATGTTGTCCTGGAGAGCTTGCAGAGCACTGGGGAAAGGCAGGCAGAGAATTCCCTGCTAGCACCTTCTCTGTGCCTGGGAAGCAGAAGTCTTCACATTGCTTCGCAGAATCGCTTTTGTGCAGAAAACAGTAACAGTTGTTCAGAACGAAGGAAAGCACAGAGCCCCAGATTTTATGTTGTCCTGGAGAGCTTGCAGAGCACTGGGGAAAGGCAGGCAGAGAATTCCCTGCTAGCACCTTCTCTGTGCCTGGGAAGCAGAAGTGTTCACATTGCTTCGCAGAATCGCTTTTGTGCAGAAAACAATAACACTTGTTCAGAACGAAAGAAAGCACAGAGCCCCAGATTTTATGTTGTCCTGGAGAGCTTGCAGAGCACTGGGGAAAAGCAGGCAGAGAATTCCCTGCTAGCACCTTCTCTGTGCCTGGGAAACAGAAGTGTTCACATTGCTTCGCAGAATCGCTTTTGTGCAGAAAACAATAACACTTGTTCAGAACGAAGGAAAGCACAGAGCCCCAGATTTTATGTTGTCCTGGAGAGCTTGCAGAGCACTGGGGAAAGGCAGGCAGAGAATTCCCTGCTAGCACCTTCTCTGTGCCTGGGAAGCAGAAGTCTTCACATTGCTTCGCAGAATCGCTTTTGTGCAGAAAACAATAACACTTGTTCAGAACGAAAGAAAGCACAGAGCCCCAGATTTTATGTTGTCCTGGAGAGCTTGCAGAGCACTGGGGAAAAGCAGGCAGAGAATTCCCTGCTAGCACCTTCTCTGTGCCTGGGAAGCAGAAGTGTTCACATTGCTTCGCAGAATCGCTTTTGTGCAGAAAACAGTAACAGTTGTTCAGAACGAAGGAAAGCACAGAGCCCCAGATTTTATGTTGTCCTGGAGAGCTTGCAGAGCACTGGGGAAAGGCAGGCAGAGAATTCCCTGCTAGCACCTTCTCTGTGCCTGGGAAGCAGAAGTGTTCACATTGCTTCGCAGAATCGCTTTTGTGCAGAAAACAGTAACACTTGTTCAGAACGAAAGAAAGCACAGAGCCCCAGATTTTATGTTGTCCTGGAGAGCTTGCAGAGCACTGGGGAAAAGCAGGCAGAGAATTCCCTGCTAGCACCTTCTCTGTGCCTGGGAAACAGAAGTGTTCCCATTGCTTCGCAGAATCGCTTTTGTGCAGAAAACAGTAACACTTGTTCAGAACGAAAGAAAGCACAGAGCCCCAGATTTTATGTTGTCCTGGAGAGCTTGCAGAGCACTGGGGAAAAGCAGGCAGAGAATTCCCTGCTAGCACCTTCTCTGTGCCTGGGAAACAGAAGTGTTCACATTGCTTCGCAGAATCGCTTTTGTGCAGAAAACAGTAACACTTGTTCAGAACGAAGGAAAGCACAGAGCCCCAGATTTTATGTTGTCCTGGAGAGCTTGCAGAGCACTGGGGAAAGGCAGGCAGAGAATTCCCTGCTAGCACCTTCTCTGTGCCTGGGAAGCAGAAGTGTTCACATTGCTTCGCAGAATCGCTTTTGTGCAGAAAACAGTAACACTTGTTCAGAACGAAAGAAAGCACAGAGCCCCAGATTTTATGTTGTCCTGGAGAGCTTGCAGAGCACTGGGGAAAAGCAGGCAGAGAATTCCCTGCTAGCACCTTCTCTGTGCCTGGGAAGCAGAAGTGTTCAAATTGCTTCGCAGAATCGCTTTTGTGCAGAAAACAGTAACACTTGTTCAGAACCAAGGAAAGCACAGAGCCCCAGATTTTATGTTGTCCTGGAGAGCTTGCAGAGCACTGGGGAAAGGCAGGCAGAGAATTCCCTGCTAGCACCTTCTCTGTGCCTGGGAAACAGAAGTGTTCCCATTGCTTCGCAGAATCGCTTTTGTGCAGAAAACAGTAACACTTGTTCAGAACGAAGGAAAGCACAGAGCCCCAGATTTTATGTTGTCCTGGAGAGCTTGCAGAGCACTGGGGAAAAGCAGGCAGAGAATTCCCTGCTAGCACCTTCTCTGTGCCTGGGAAACAGAAGTGTTCACATTGCTTCGCAGAATCGCTTTTGTGCAGAAAACAATAACACTTGTTCAGAACGAAGGAAAGCACAGAGCCCCAGATTTTATGTTGTCCTGGAGAGCTTGCAGAGCACTGGGGAAAGGCAGGCAGAGAATTCCCTGCTAGCACCTTCTCTGTGCCTGGGAAGCAGAAGTCTTCACATTGCTTCGCAGAATCGCTTTTGTGCAGAAAACAATAACACTTGTTCAGAACGAAAGAAAGCACAGAGCCCCAGATTTTATGTTGTCCTGGAGAGCTTGCAGAGCACTGGGGAAAAGCAGGCAGAGAATTCCCTGCTAGCACCTTCTCTGTGCCTGGGAAGCAGAAGTGTTCACATTGCTTCGCAGAATCGCTTTTGTGCAGAAAACAGTAACAGTTGTTCAGAACGAAGGAAAGCACAGAGCCCCAGATTTTATGTTGTCCTGGAGAGCTTGCAGAGCACTGGGGAAAGGCAGGCAGAGAATTCCCTGCTAGCACCTTCTCTGTGCCTGGGAAGCAGAAGTGTTCACATTGCTTCGCAGAATCGCTTTTGTGCAGAAAACAGTAACACTTGTTCAGAACGAAAGAAAGCACAGAGCCCCAGATTTTATGTTGTCCTGGAGAGCTTGCAGAGCACTGGGGAAAAGCAGGCAGAGAATTCCCTGCTAGCACCTTCTCTGTGCCTGGGAAGCAGAAGTGTTCAAATTGCTTCGCAGAATCGCTTTTGTGCAGAAAACAGTAACACTTGTTCAGAACGAAAGAAAGCACAGAGCCCCAGATTTTATGTTGTCCTGGAGAGCTTGCAGAGCACTGGGGAAAAGCAGGCAGAGAATTCCCTGCTACCACCTTCTCTGTGCCTGGGAAGCAGAAGTGTTCAAATTGCTTCGCAGAATCGCTTTTGTGCAGAAAACAGTAACACTTGTTCAGAACGAAGGAAAGCACAGAGCCCCAGATTTTATGTTGTCCTGGAGAGCTTGCAGAGCACTGGGGAAAGGCAGGCAGAGAATTCCCTGCTAGCACCTTCTCTGTGCCTGGGAAACAGAAGTGTTCACATTGCTTCGCAGAATCGCTTTTGTGCAGAAAACAATAACACTTGTTCAGAACGAAGGAAAGCACAGAGCCCCAGATTTTATGTTGTCCTGGAGAGCTTGCAGAGCACTGGGGAAAGGCAGGCAGAGAATTCCCTGCTAGCACCTTCTCTGTGCCTGGGAAGCAGAAGTGTTCACATTGCTTCGCAGAATCGCTTTTGTGCAGAAAACAGTAACACTTGTTCAGAACGAAGGAAAGCACAGAGCCCCAGATTTTATGTTGTCCTGGAGAGCTTGCAGAGCACTGGGGAAAGGCAGGCAGAGAATTCCCTGCTAGCACCTTCTCTGTGCCTGGGAAGCAGAAGTGTTCACATTGCTTCGCAGAATCGCTTTTGTGCAGAAAACAGTAACACTTGTTCAGAACGAAGGAAAGCACAGAGCCCCAGATTTTATGTTGTCCTGGAGAGCTTGCAGAGCACTGGGGAAAGGCAGGCAGAGAATTCCCTGCTAGCACCTTCTCTGTGCCTGGGAAACAGAAGTGTTCACATTGCTTCGCAGAATCGCTTTTGTGCAGAAAACAGTAACACTTGTTCAGAACGAAAGAAAGCACAGAGCCCCAGATTTTATGTTGTCCTGGAGAGCTTGCAGAGCACTGGGGAAAAGCAGGCAGAGAATTCCCTGCTAGCCACCTTCTCTGTGCCTGGGAAACAGAAGTGTTCACATTGCTTCGCAGAATCGCTTTTGTGCAGAAAACAGTAACACTTGTTCAGAACGAAAGAAAGCACAGAGCCCCAGATTTTATGTTGTCCTGGAGAGCTTGCAGAGCACTGGGGAAAAGCAGGCAGAGAATTCCCTGCTAGCACCTTCTCTGTGCCTGGGAAACAGAAGTGTTCACATTGCTTCGCAGAATCGCTTTTGTGCAGAAAACAGTAACACTTGTTCAGAACGAAGGAAAGCACAGAGCCCCAGATTTTATGTTGTCCTGGAGAGCTTTCAGAGCACTGGGGAAAGGCAGGCAGAGAATTCCCTGCTAGCACCTTCTCTGTGCCTGGGAAGCAGAAGTGTTCACATTGCTTCGCAGAATCGCTTTTGTGCAGAAAACAATAACACTTGTTCAGAACGAAAGAAAGCACAGAGCCCCAGATTTTATGTTGTCCTGGAGAGCTTGCAGAGCACTGGGGAAAAGCAGGCAGAGAATTCCCTGCTAGCACCTTCTCTGTGCCTGGGAAGCAGAAGTGTTCAAATTGCTTCGCAGAATCGCTTTTGTGCAGAAAACAGTAACACTTGTTCAGAACGAAGGAAAGCACAGAGCCCCAGATTTTATGTTGTCCTGGAGAGCTTGCAGAGCACTGGGGAAAGGCAGGCAGAGAATTCCCTGCTAGCACCTTCTCTGTGCCTGGGAAACAGAAGTGTTCACATTGCTTCGCAGAATCGCTTTTCTGCAGAAAACAATAACACTTGTTCAGAACGAAGGAAAGCACAGAGCCCCAGATTTTATGTTGTCCTGGAGAGCTTGCAGAGCACTGGGGAAAGGCAGGCAGAGAATTCCCTGCTAGCACCTTCTCTGTGCCTGGGAAGCAGAAGTGTTCACATTGCTTCGCAGAATCGCTTTTGTGCAGAAAACAGTAACACTTGTTCAGAACGAAGGAAAGCACAGAGCCCCAGATTTTATGTTGTCCTGGAGAGCTTGCAGAGCACTGGGGAAAAGCAGGCAGAGAATTCCCTGCTAGCACCTTCTCTGTGCCTGGGAAACAGAAGTGTTCACATTGCTTCGCAGAATCGCTTTTGTGCAGAAAACAATAACACTTGTTCAGAACGAAGGAAAGCACAGAGCCCCAGATTTTATGTTGTCCTGGAGAGCTTGCAGAGCACTGGGGAAAGGCAGGCAGAGAATTCCCTGCTAGCACCTTCTCTGTGCCTGGGAAGCAGAAGTGTTCACATTGCTTCGCAGAATCGCTTTTGTGCAGAAAACAATAACACTTGTTCAGAACGAAAGAAAGCACAGAGCCCCAGATTTTATGTTGTCCTGGAGAGCTTGCAGAGCACTGGGGAAAAGCAGGCAGAGAATTCCCTGCTAGC
Organism: Strix uralensis; assembly: GCF_047716275.1. Classification (NCBI taxonomy): domain Eukaryota; kingdom Metazoa; phylum Chordata; class Aves; order Strigiformes; family Strigidae; genus Strix; species Strix uralensis. Next base: position 41,833 of record NW_027437017.1, read on the forward strand.
ACCTTCTCTGTGCCTGGGAAACAGAAGTGTTCACATTGCTTCGCAGAATCGCTTTTGTGCAGAAAACAGTAACAGTTGTTCAGAACGAAGGAAAGCACAGAGCCCCAGATTTTATGTTGTCCTGGAGAGCTTGCAGAGCACTGGGGAAAGGCAGGCAGAGAATTCCCTGCTAGCACCTTCTCTGTGCCTGGGAAGCAGAAGTGTTCACATTGCTTCGCAGAATCGCTTTTGTGCAGAAAACAGTAACACTTGTTCAGAACGAAAGAAAGCACAGAGCCCCAGATTTTATGTTGTCCTGGAGAGCTTGCAGAGCACTGGGGAAAAGCAGGCAGAGAATTCCCTGCTAGCACCTTCTCTGTGCCTGGGAAGCAGAAGTGTTCACATTGCTTCGCAGAATCGCTTTTGTGCAGAAAACAGTAACACTTGTTCAGAACGAAGGAAAGCACAGAGCCCCAGATTTTATGTTGTCCTGGAGAGCTTGCAGAGCACTGGGGAAAGGCAGGCAGAGAATTCCCTGCTAGCACCTTCTCTGTGCCTGGGAAGCAGAAGTGTTCACATTGCTTCGCAGAATCGCTTTTGTGCAGAAAACAGTAACACTTGTTCAGAACGAAGGAAAGCACAGAGCCCCAGATTTTATGTTGTCCTGGAGAGCTTGCAGAGCACTGGGGAAAGGCAGGCAGAGAATTCCCTGCTAGCACCTTCTCTGTGCCTGGGAAGCAGAAGTGTTCACATTGCTTCGCAGAATCGCTTTTGTGCAGAAAACAGTAACACTTGTTCAGAACGAAGGAAAGCACAGAGCCCCAGATTTTATGTTGTCCTGGAGAGCTTGCAGAGCACTGGGGAAAGGCAGGCAGAGAATTCCCTGCTAGCACCTTCTCTGTGCCTGGGAAGCAGAAGTGTTCACATTGCTTCGCAGAATCGCTTTTGTGCAGAAAACAGTAACACTTGTTCAGAACGAAGGAAAGCACAGAGCCCCAGATTTTATGTTGTCCTGGAGAGCTTGCAGAGCACTGGGGAAAGGCAGGCAGAGAATTCCCTGCTAGCACCTTCTCTGTGCCTGGGAAGCAGAAGTGTTCACATTGCTTCGCAGAATCGCTTTTGTGCAGAAAACAGTAACACTTGTTCAGAACGAAAGAAAGCACAGAGCCCCAGATTTTATGTTGTCCTGGAGAGCTTGCAGAGCACTGGGGAAAAGCAGGCAGAGAATTCCCTGCTAGCACCTTCTCTGTGCCTGGGAAGCAGAAGTGTTCACATTGCTTCGCAGAATCGCTTTTGTGCAGAAAACAGTAACACTTGTTCAGAACGAAAGAAAGCACAGAGCCCCAGATTTTATGTTGTCCTGGAGAGCTTGCAGAGCACTGGGGAAAGGCAGGCAGAGAATTCCCTGCTAGCACCTTCTCTGTGCCTGGGAAGCAGAAGTGTTCACATTGCTTCGCAGAATCGCTTTTGTGCAGAAAACAGTAACACTTGTTCAGAACGAAAGAAAGCACAGAGCCCCAGATTTTATGTTGTCCTGGAGAGCTTGCAGAGCACTGGGGAAAAGCAGGCAGAGAATTCCCTGCTAGCACCTTCTCTGTGCCTGGGAAGCAGAAGTGTTCACATTGCTTCGCAGAATCGCTTTTGTGCAGAAAACAGTAACACTTGTTCAGAACGAAAGAAAGCACAGAGCCCCAGATTTTATGTTGTCCTGGAGAGCTTGCAGAGCACTGGGGAAAAGCAGGCAGAGAATTCCCTGCTAGCACCTTCTCTGTGCCTGGGAAGCAGAAGTGTTCACATTGCTTCGCAGAATCGCTTTTGTGCAGAAAACAGTAACACTTGTTCAGAACGAAAGAAAGCACAGAGCCCCAGATTTTATGTTGTCCTGGAGAGCTTGCAGAGCACTGGGGAAAAGGCAGGCAGAGAATTCCCTGCTAGCACCTTCTCTGTGCTGGGAAGCAGAAGTGTTCACATTGCTTCGCAGAATCGCTTTTGTGCAGAAAACAGTAACACTTGTTCAGAACGAAAGAAAGCACAGAGCCCCAGATTTTATGTTGTCCTGGAGAGCTTGCAGAGCACTGGGGAAAAGCAGGCAGAGAATTCCCTGCTAGCACCTTCTCTGTGCCTGGGAAACCGAAGTGTTCCCATTGCTTCGCAGAATCGCTTTTGTGCAGAAAACAGTAACACTTGTTCAGAACGAAAGAAAGCACAGAGCCCCAGATTTGCTGTTGTCCTGGAGAGCTTGCAGAGCACTGGGGAAAGGCAGGCA
>NW_027437018.1:0-44072 GCF_047716275.1 Strix uralensis
CCAAGGAAGATACCCAGGATTTTTTTTCTCCTGTAAAGCAAGAGGTTTGCTCCAGAACCCACCCAAGACTCCTCTCAGGCATGTCCTGCAGTGCTTTGACCCCAGCTTTAAGGCAGGCCCAATCCTGGGTTGCAACCCCAGACTCCTCCAAGGAAGATACCCAGGATTTTTTTTCTCCTGTAAAGCAAGAGGTTTGCTCCAGAACCCACCCAAGACTCCTCTCAGGCATGTCCTGCAGTGCTTTGACCCCAGCTTTAAGGCAGGCCCAATCCTGGGTTGCAACCCCAGACTCCTCCAAGGAAGATACCCAGGATTTTTTTTCTCCTGTAAAGCAAGAGGTTTGCTCCAGAACCCACCCAAGACTCCTCTCAGGCATGTCCTGCAGTGCTTTGACCCCAGCTTTAAGGCAGGCCCAATCCTGGGTTGCAACCCCAGACTCCTCCAAGGAAGATACCCAGGATTTTTTTTCTCCTGTAAAGCAAGAGGTTTGCTCCAGAACCCACCCAAGACTCCTCTCAGGCATGTCCTGCAGTGCTTTGACCCCAGCTTTAAGGCAGGCCTAATCCTGGGTTGCAACCCCAGACTCCTCCAAGGAAGATACCCAGGATTTTTTTTCTCCTGTAAAGCAAGAGGTTTGCTCCAGAACCCACCCAAGACTCCTCTCAGGCATGTCCTGCAGTGCTTTGACCCCAGCTTTAAGGCAGGCCCAATCCTGGGTTGCAACCCCAGACTCCTCCAAGGAAGATACCCAGGATTTTTTTTCTCCTGTAAAGCAAGAGGTTTGCTCCAGAACCCACCCAAGACTCCTCTCAGGCATGTCCTGCAGTGCTTTGACCCCAGCTTTAAGGCAGGCCCAATCCTGGGTTGCAACCCCAGACTCCTCCAAGGAAGATACCCAGGATTTTTTTTCTCCTGTAAAGCAAGAGGTTTGCTCCAGAACCCACCCAAGACTCCTCTCAGGCATGTCCTGCAGTGCTTTGACCCCAGCTTTAAGGCAGGCCCAATCCTGGGTTGCAACCCCAGACTCCTCCAAGGAAGATACCCAGGATTTTTTTTCTCCTGTAAAGCAAGAGGTTTGCTCCAGAACCCACCCAAGACTCCTCTCAGGCATGTCCTGCAGTGCTTTGACCCCAGCTTTAAGGCAGGCCCAATCCTGGGTTGCAACCCCAGACTCCTCCAAGGAAGATACCCAGGATTTTTTTTCTCCTGTAAAGCAAGAGGTTTGCTCCAGAACCCACCCAAGACTCCTCTCAGGCATGTCCTGCAGTGCTTTGACCCCAGCTTTAAGGCAGGCCTAATCCTGGGTTGCAACCCCAGACTCCTCCAAGGAAGATACCCAGGATTTTTTTTCTCCTGTAAAGCAAGAGGTTTGCTCCAGAACCCACCCAAGACTCCTCTCAGGCATGTCCTGCAGTGCTTTGACCCCAGCTTTAAGGCAGGCCCAATCCTGGGTTGCAACCCCAGACTCCTCCAAGGAAGATACCCAGGATTTTTTTTCTCCTGTAAAGCAAGAGGTTTGCTCCAGAACCCACCCAAGACTCCTCTCAGGCATGTCCTGCAGTGCTTTGACCCCAGCTTTAAGGCAGGCCCAATCCTGGGTTGCAACCCCAGACTCCTCCAAGGAAGATACCCAGGATTTTTTTTCTCCTGTAAAGCAAGAGGTTTGCTCCAGAACCCACCCAACACTCCTCTCAGGCATGTCCTGCAGTGCTTTGACCCAGCTTTAAGGCAGGCCCAATCCTGGGTTGCAACCCCAGACTCCTCCAAGGAAGATACCCAGGATTTTTTTTCTCCTGTAAAGCAAGAGGTTTGCTCCAGAACCCACCCAAGACTCCTCTCAGGCATGTCCTGCAGTGCTTTGACCCCAGCTTTAAGGCAGGCCTAATCCTGGGTTGCAACCCCAGACTCCTCCAAGGAAGATACCCAGGATTTTTTTTCTCCTGTAAAGCAAGAGGTTTGCTCCAGAACCCACCCAAGACTCCTCTCAGGCATGTCCTGCAGTGCTTTGACCCCAGCTTTAAGGCAGGCCCAATCCTGGGTTGCAACCCCAGACTCCTCCAAGGAAGATACCCAGGATTTTTTTTCTCCTGTAAAGCAAGAGGTTTGCTCCAGAACCCACCCAAGACTCCTCTCAGGCATGTCCTGCAGTGCTTTGACCCCAGCTTTAAGGCAGGCCTAATCCTGGGTTGCAACCCCAGACTCCTCCAAGGAAGATACCCAGGATTTTTTTTCTCCTGTAAAGCAAGAGGTTTGCTCCAGAACCCACCCAAGACTCCTCTCAGGCATGTCCTGCAGTGCTTTGACCCCAGCTTTAAGGCAGGCCCAATCCTGGGTTGCAACCCCAGACTCCTCCAAGGAAGATACCCAGGATTTTTTTTCTCCTGTAAAGCAAGAGGTTTGCTCCAGAACCCACCCAACACTCCTCTCAGGCATGTCCTGCAGTGCTTTGACCCCAGCTTTAAGGCAGGCCCAATCCTGGGTTGCAACCCCAGACTCCTCCAAGGAAGATACCCAGGATTTTTTTTCTCCTGTAAAGCAAGAGGTTTGCTCCAGAACCCACCCAACACTCCTCTCAGGCATGTCCTGCAGTGCTTTGACCCCAGCTTTAAGGCAGGCCCAATCCTGGGTTGCAACCCCAGACTCCTCCAAGGAAGATACCCAGGATTTTTTTTCTCCTGTAAAGCAAGAGGTTTGCTCCAGAACCCACCCAAGACTCCTCTCAGGCATGTCCTGCAGTGCTTTGACCCCAGCTTTAAGGCAGGCCCAATCCTGGGTTGCAACCCCAGACTCCTCCAAGGAAGATACCCAGGATTTTTTTTCTCCTGTAAAGCAAGAGGTTTGCTCCAGAACCCACCCAACACTCCTCTCAGGCATGTCCTGGAGTACTTTGACCCCAGCTTTAAGACAGGCCTAATCCTGGGTTGCAACCCCAGACTCCTCCAAGGAAGATACCCAGGATTTTTTTTCTCCTGTAAAGCAAGAGGTTTGCTCCAGAACCCACCCAAGACTCCTCTCAGGCATGTCCTGCAGTGCTTTGACCCCAGCTTTAAGGCAGGCCCAATCCTGGGTTGCAACCCCAGACTCCTCCAAGGAAGATACCCAGGATTTTTTTTCTCCTGTAAAGCAAGAGGTTTGCTCCAGAACCCACCCAAGACTCCTCTCAGGCATGTCCTGCAGTGCTTTGACCCCAGCTTTAAGGCAGGCCTAATCCTGGGTTGCAACCCCAGACTCCTCCAAGGAAGATACCCAGGATTTTTTTTCTCCTGTAAAGCAAGAGGTTTGCTCCAGAACCCACCCAAGACTCCTCTCAGGCATGTCCTGCAGTGCTTTGACCCCAGCTTTAAGGCAGGCCCAATCCTGGGTTGCAACCCCAGACTCCTCCAAGGAAGATACCCAGGATTTTTTTTCTCCTGTAAAGCAAGAGGTTTGCTCCAGAACCCACCCAAGACTCCTCTCAGGCATGTCCTGCAGTGCTTTGACCCCAGCTTTAAGGCAGGCCCAATCCTGGGTTGCAACCCCAGACTCCTCCAAGGAAGATACCCAGGATTTTTTTTCTCCTGTAAAGCAAGAGGTTTGCTCCAGAACCCACCCAACACTCCTCTCAGGCATGTCCTGCAGTGCTTTGACCCCAGCTTTAAGGCAGGCCCAATCCTGGGTTGCAACCCCAGACTCCTCCAAGGAAGATACCCAGGATTTTTTTTCTCCTGTAAAGCAAGAGGTTTGCTCCAGAACCCACCCAAGACTCCTCTCAGGCATGTCCTGCAGTGCTTTGACCCCAGCTTTAAGGCAGGCCTAATCCTGGGTTGCAACCCCAGACTCCTCCAAGGAAGATACCCAGGATTTTTTTTCTCCTGTAAAGCAAGAGGTTTGCTCCAGAACCCACCCAAGACTCCTCTCAGGCATGTCCTGGAGTACTTTGACCCCAGCTTTAAGGCAGGCCTAATCCTGGGTTGCAACCCCAGACTCCTCCAAGGAAGATACCCAGGATTTTTTTTCTCCTGTAAAGCAAGAGGTTTGCTCCAGAACCCACCCAAGACTCCTCTCAGGCATGTCCTGCAGTGCTTTGACCCCAGCTTTAAGGCAGGCCTAATCCTGGGTTGCAACCCCAGACTCCTCCAAGGAAGATACCCAGGATTTTTTTTCTCCTGTAAAGCAAGAGGTTTGCTCCAGAACCCACCCAACACTCCTCTCAGGCATGTCCTGCAGTGCTTTGACCCCAGCTTTAAGGCAGGCCCAATCCTGGGTTGCAACCCCAGACTCCTCCAAGGAAGATACCCAGGATTTTTTTTCTCCTGTAAAGCAAGAGGTTTGCTCCAGAACCCACCCAAGACTCCTCTCAGGCATGTCCTGCAGTGCTTTGACCCCAGCTTTAAGGCAGGCCTAATCCTGGGTTGCAACCCCAGACTCCTCCAAGGAAGATACCCAGGATTTTTTTTCGCCTGTAAAGCAAGAGTTTTGCTCCAGAACCAACCCAAGACTCCTCTCAGGCATGTCCTGCAGTGCTTTGACCCCAGCTTTAAGGCAGGCCCAATCCTGGGTTGCAACCCCAGACTCCTCCAAGGAAGATACCCAGGATTTTTTTTCTCCTGTAAAGCAAGAGGTTTGCTCCAGAACCCACCCAAGACTCCTCTCAGGCATGTCCTGGAGTACTTTGACCCCAGCTTTAAGGCAGGCCCAATCCTGGGTTGCAACCCCAGACTCCTCCAAGGAAGATACCCAGGATTTTTTTTCTCCTGTAAAGCAAGAGGTTTGCTCCAGAACCCACCCAAGACTCCTCTCAGGCATGTCCTGCAGTGCTTTGACCCCAGCTTTAAGGCAGGCCCAATCCTGGGTTGCAACCCCAGACTCCTCCAAGGAAGATACCCAGGATTTTTTTTCTCCTGTAAAGCAAGAGGTTTGCTCCAGAACCCACCCAAGACTCCTCTCAGGCATGTCCTGCAGTGCTTTGACCCCAGCTTTAAGGCAGGCCTAATCCTGGGTTGCAACCCCAGACTCCTCCAAGGAAGATACCCAGGATTTTTTTTCTCCTGTAAAGCAAGAGGTTTGCTCCAGAACCCACCCAAGACTCCTCTCAGGCATGTCCTGGAGTACTTTGACCCCAACTTTAAGGCAGGCCTAATCCTGGGTTGCAACCCCAGACTCCTCCAAGGAAGATACCCAGGATTTTTTTTCTCCTGTAAAGCAAGAGGTTTGCTCCAGAACCCACCCAAGACTCCTCTCAGGCATGTCCTGCAGTGCTTTGACCCCAGCTTTAAGGCAGGCCTAATCCTGGGTTGCAACCCCAGACTCCTCCAAGGAAGATACCCAGGATTTTTTTTCTCCTGTAAAGCAAGAGGTTTGCTCCAGAACCCACCCAAGACTCCTCTCAGGCATGTCCTGCAGTGCTTTGACCCCAGCTTTAAGGCAGGCCTAATCCTGGGTTGCAACCCCAGACTCCTCCAAGGAAGATACCCGGGATTTTTTTTCTCCTGTAAAGCAAGAGGTTTGCTCCAGAACCCACCTAAGACTCCTCTCAGGCATGTCCTGCAGTGCTTTGACCCCAGCTTTAAGGCAGGCCTAATCCTGGGTTGCAACCCCAGACTCCTCCAAGGAAGATACCCGGGATTTTTTTTCTCCTGTAAAGCAAGAGGTTTGCTCCAGAACCCACCCAAGACTCCTCTCAGGCATGTCCTGCAGTGCTTTGACCCCAGCTTTAAGGCAGGCCTAATCCTGGGTTGCAACCCCAGACTCCTCCAAGGAAGATACCCAGGATTTTTTTTCTCCTGTAAAGCAAGAGGTTTGCTCCAGAACCCACCCAAGACTCCTCTCAGGCATGTCCTGGAGTACTTTGACCCCAGCTTTAAGGCAGGCCTAATCCTGGGTTGCAACCCCAGACTCCTCCAAGGAAGATACCCAGGATTTTTTTTCTCCTGTAAAGCAAGAGGTTTGCTCCAGAACCCACCCAAGACTCCTCTCAGGCATGTCCTGCAGTGCTTTGACCCCAGCTTTAAGGCAGGCCTAATCCTGGGTTGCAACCCCAGACTCCTCCAAGGAAGATACCCAGGATTTTTTTTCTCCTGTAAAGCAAGAGGTTTGCTCCAGAACCCACCCAAGACTCCTCTCAGGCATGTCCTGCAGTGCTTTGACCCCAGCTTTAAGGCAGGCCTAATCCTGGGTTGCAACCCCAGACTCCTCCAAGGAAGATACCCAGGATTTTTTTTCTCCTGTAAAGCAAGAGGTTTGCTCCAGAACCCACCCAACACTCCTCTCAGGCATGTCCTGCAGTGCTTTGACCCCAGCTTTAAGGCAGGCCTAATCCTGGGTTGCAACCCCAGACTCCTCCAAGGAAGATACCCAGGATTTTTTTTCTCCTGTAAAGCAAGAGGTTTGCTCCAGAACCCACCCAACACTCCTCTCAGGCATGTCCTGCAGTGCTTTGACCCCAGCTTTAAGGCAGGCCTAATCCTGGGTTGCAACCCCAGACTCCTCCAAGGAAGATACCCAGGATTTTTTTTCTCCTGTAAAGCAAGAGGTTTGCTCCAGAACCCACCCAAGACTCCTCTCAGGCATGTCCTGCAGTGCTTTGACCCCAGCTTTAAGGCAGGCCTAATCCTGGGTTGCAACCCCAGACTCCTCCAAGGAAGATACCCAGGATTTTTTTTCTCCTGTAAAGCAAGAGGTTTGCTCCAGAACCCACCCAAGACTCCTCTCAGGCATGTCCTGCAGTGCTTTGACCCCAGCTTTAAGGCAGGCCTAATCCTGGGTTGCAACCCCAGACTCCTCCAAGGAAGATACCCAGGATTTTTTTTCTGCTGTAAAGCAAGAGGTTTGCTCCAGAACCCACCCAAGACTCCTCTCAGGCATGTCCTGCAGTGCTTTGACCCCAGCTTTAAGGCAGGCCTAATCCTGGGTTGCAACCCCAGACTCCTCCAAGGAAGATACCCAGGATTTTTTTTCTCCTGTAAAGCAAGAGGTTTGCTCCAGAACCCACCCAACACTCCTCTCAGGCATGTCCTGCAGTGCTTTGACCCCAGCTTTAAGGCAGGCCTAATCCTGGGTTGCAACCCCAGACTCCTCCAAGGAAGATACCCAGGATTTTTTTTCTCCTGTAAAGCAAGAGGTTTGCTCCAGAACCCACCCAACACTCCTCTCAGGCATGTCCTGCAGTGCTTTGACCCCAGCTTTAAGGCAGGCCTAATCCTGGGTTGCAACCCCAGACTCCTCCAAGGAAGATACCCAGGATTTTTTTTCTCCTGTAAAGCAAGAGGTTTGCTCCAGAACCCACCCAAGACTCCTCTCAGGCATGTCCTGGAGTACTTTGACCCCAGCTTTAAGGCAGGCCTAATCCTGGGTTGCAACCCCAGACTCCTCCAAGGAAGATACCCAGGATTTTTTTTCTCCTGTAAAGCAAGAGGTTTGCTCCAGAACCCACCCAAGACTCCTCTCAGGCATGTCCTGCAGTGCTTTGACCCCAGCTTTAAGGCAGGCCTAATCCTGGGTTGCAACCCCAGACTCCTCCAAGGAAGATACCCAGGATTTTTTTTCTCCTGTAAAGCAAGAGGTTTGCTCCAGAACCCACCCAAGACTCCTCTCAGGCATGTCCTGCAGTGCTTTGACCCCAGCTTTAAGGCAGGCCTAATCCTGGGTTGCAACCCCAGACTCCTCCAAGGAAGATACCCAGGATTTTTTTTCTCCTGTAAAGCAAGAGGTTTGCTCCAGAACCCACCCAACACTCCTCTCAGGCATGTCCTGCAGTGCTTTGACCCCAGCTTTAAGGCAGGCCTAATCCTGGGTTGCAACCCCAGACTCCTCCAAGGAAGATACCCAGGATTTTTTTTCTCCTGTAAAGCAAGAGGTTTGCTCCAGAACCCACCCAACACTCCTCTCAGGCATGTCCTGCAGTGCTTTGACCCCAGCTTTAAGGCAGGCCTAATCCTGGGTTGCAACCCCAGACTCCTCCAAGGAAGATACCCAGGATTTTTTTTCTCCTGTAAAGCAAGAGGTTTGCTCCAGAACCCACCCAACACTCCTCTCAGGCATGTCCTGCAGTGCTTTGACCCCAGCTTTAAGGCAGGCCCAATCCTGGGTTGCAACCCCAGACTCCTCCAAGGAAGATACCCAGGATTTTTTTTCTCCTGTAAAGCAAGAGGTTTGCTCCAGAACCCACCCAAGACTCCTCTCAGGCATGTCCTGCAGTGCTTTGACCCCAGCTTTAAGGCAGGCCTAATCCTGGGTTGCAACCCCAGACTCCTCCAAGGAAGATACCCAGGATTTTTTTTCTCCTGTAAAGCAAGAGGTTTGCTCCAGAACCCACCCAACACTCCTCTCAGGCATGTCCTGCAGTGCTTTGACCCCAGCTTTAAGGCAGGCCTAATCCTGGGTTGCAACCCCAGACTCCTCCAAGGAAGATACCCAGGATTTTTTTTCTCCTGTAAAGCAAGAGGTTTGCTCCAGAACCCACCCAACACTCCTCTCAGGCATCTCCTGCAGTGCTTTGACCCCAGCTTTAAGGCAGGCCTAATCCTGGGTTGCAACCCCAGACTCCTCCAAGGAAGATACCCAGGATTTTTTTTCTCCTGTAAAGCAAGAGGTTTGCTCCAGAACCCACCCAAGACTCCTCTCAGGCATGTCCTGCAGTGCTTTGACCCCAGCTTTAAGGCAGGCCCAATCCTGGGTTGCAACCCCAGACTCCTCCAAGGAAGATACCCAGGATTTTTTTTCTCCTGTAAAGCAAGAGGTTTGCTCCAGAACCCACCCAAGACTCCTCTCAGGCATGTCCTGCAGTGCTTTGACCCCAGCTTTAAGGCAGGCCTAATCCTGGGTTGCAACCCCAGACTCCTCCAAGGAAGATACCCAGGATTTTTTTTCGCCTGTAAAGCAAGAGGTTTGCTCCAGAACCAACCCAAGACTCCTCTCAGGCATGTTCTGCAGTGCTTTGACCCCAGCTTTAAGGCAGGCCCAATCCTGGGTTGCAACCCCAGACTCCTCCAAGGAAGATACCCAGGATTTTTTTTCTCCTGTAAAGCAAGAGGTTTGCTCCAGAACCCACCCAACACTCCTCTCAGGCATGTCCTGCAGTGCTTTGACCCCAGCTTTAAGGCAGGCCTAATCCTGGGTTGCAACCCCAGACTCCTCCAAGGAAGATACCCAGGATTTTTTTTCTCCTGTAAAGCAAGAGGTTTGCTCCAGAACCCACCCAAGACTCCTCTCAGGCATGTCCTGCAGTGCTTTGACCCCAGCTTTAAGGCAGGCCCAATCCTGGGTTGCAACCCCAGACTCCTCCAAGGAAGATACCCAGGATTTTTTTTCTCCTGTAAAGCAAGAGGTTTGCTCCAGAACCCACCCAACACTCCTCTCAGGCATGTCCTGCAGTGCTTTGACCCCAGCTTTAAGGCAGGCCTAATCCTGGGTTGCAACCACAGACTCCTCCAAGGAAGATACCCAAAAGGATTTGTTCCCTCAAAGGACGCTCTCTTCTCTGGCATCTGCCCAAGATTCCTCACAGACATGTCCCACACTGTCTTGAGCCCTGCTTCAGGGACCTGAGATCCCAGGTAAAACTCTTAGACTCCTCCAAGGAAGACACATGGAATATTTTTTAGTATTGGGGAAAGCTCTTACCTCCAAGATCCACACCACACTCCTCCCAGGCAGCTCCCAGTATCTTCCGACTCTGCTTTAGGGACCTGAGATCTCAGGTAGCAGCACTAGACTCCCCCAAGGAAGCTTCCTGGGTTGTCTTTTCTCCTGTAAAGGAAAAGGTTTGCTCCAGGACTCACCCAAGACTCCTCTCAGGCATGTCCTGGAGTACTTTGACCCCAGCTTTAAGGCAGGCCTAATCCTGGGTTGCAACCCCAGACTCCTCCAAGGAAGATACCCAGGATTTTTTTTCTCCTGTAAAGCAAGAGGTTTGCTCCAGAACCCACCCAAGACTCCTCTCAGGCATGTCCTGCAGTGCTTTGACCCCAGCTTTAAGGCAGGCCCAATCCTGGGTTGCAACCCCAGACTCCTCCAAGGAAGATACCCAGGATTTTTTTTCTCCTGTAAAGCAAGAGGTTTGCTCCAGAACCCACCCAAGACTCCTCTCAGGCATGTCCTGCAGTGCTTTGACCCCAGCTTTAAGGCAGGCCCAATCCTGGGTTGCAACCCCAGACTCCTCCAAGGAAGATACCCAGGATTTTTTTTCTCCTGTAAAGCAAGAGGTTTGCTCCAGAACCCACCCAACACTCCTCTCAGGCATGTCCTGCAGTGCTTTGACCCCAGCTTTAAGGCAGGCCTAATCCTGGGTTGCAACCCCAGACTCCTCCAAGGAAGATACCCGGGATTTTTTTTCTCCTGTAAAGCAAGAGGTTTGCTCCAGAACCCACCCAAGACTCCTCTCAGGCATGTCCTGCAGTGCTTTGACCCCAGCTTTAAGGCAGGCCCAATCCTGGGTTGCAACCCCAGATTCCTCCAAGGAAGATACCCAGGATTTTTTTTCTCCTGTAAAGCAAGAGGTTTGCTCCAGAACCCACCCAAGACTCCTCTCAGGCATGTCCTGCAGTGCTTTGACCCCAGCTTTAAGGCAGGCCTAATCCTGGGTTGCAACCCCAGACTCCTCCAAGGAAGATACCCAGGATTTTTTTTCTCCTGTAAAGCAAGAGGTTTGCTCCAGAACCCACCCAACACTCCTCTCAGGCATGTCCTGCAGTGCTTTGACCCCAGCTTTAAGGCAGGCCTAATCCTGGGTTGCAACCCCAGACTCCTCCAAGGAAGATACCCAGGATTTTTTTTCTCCTGTAAAGCAAGAGGTTTGCTCCAGAACCCACCCAAGACTCCTCTCAGGCATGTCCTGCAGTGCTTTGACCCCAGCTTTAAGGCAGGCCCAATCCTGGGTTGCAACCCCAGATTCCTCCAAGGAAGATACCCAGGATTTTTTTTCTCCTGTAAAGCAAGAGGTTTGCTCCAGAACCCACCCAACACTCCTCTCAGGCATGTCCTGCAGTGCTTTGACCCCAGCTTTAAGGCAGGCCTAATCCTGGGTTGCAACCCCAGACTCCTCCAAGGAAGATACCCAGGATTTTTTTTCTCCTGTAAAGCAAGAGGTTTGCTCCAGAACCCACCCAAGACTCCTCTCAGGCATGTCTTGCAGTGCTTTGACCCCAGCTTTAAGGCAGGCCTAATCCTGGGTTGCAACCCCAGACTCCTCCAAGGAAGATACCCAGGATTTTTTTTCTCCTGTAAAGCAAGAGGTTTGCTCCAGAACCCACCCAACACTCCTCTCAGGCATGTCCTGCAGTGCTTTGACTCCAGCTTTAAGGCAGGCCCAATCCTGGGTTGCAACCCCAGACTCCTCCAAGGAAGATACCCAAAAGGATTTTTTCCCTCAAAGGACGCTCTCTTCTCTGGCATCTGCCCAAGATTCCTCACAGACATGTCCCACACTGTCTTGAGCCCTGCTTCAGGGACCTGAGATCCCAGGTAAAACTCTTAGACTCCTCCAAGGAAGACACATGGAATATTTTTTAGTATTGGGGAAAGCTCTTACCTCCAAGATCCACACCACACTCCTCCCAGGCAGATCCCAGTATCTTCCGACTCTGCTTTAGGGACCTGAGATCTCAGGTAGCAGCACTAGACTCCCCCAAGGAAGCTTCCTGGGTTGTCTTTTCTCCTGTAAAGGAAAAGGTTTGCTCCAGAACCCACCCAACACTCCTCTCAGGCATGTCCTGGAGTACTTTGACCCCAGCTTTAAGGCAGGCCTAATCCTGGGTTGCAACCCCAGACTCCTCCAAGGAAGATACCCAGGATTTTTTTTCTCCTGTAAAGCAAGAGGTTTGCTCCAGAACCCACCCAAGACTCCTCTCAGGCATGTCCTGCAGTGCTTTGACCCCAGCTTTAAGGCAGGCCTAATCCTGGGTTGCAACCCCAGACTCCTCCAAGGAAGATACCCAGGATTTTTTTTCTCCTGTAAAGCAAGAGGTTTGCTCCAGAACCCACGCAAGACTCCTCTCAGGCATGTCCTGCAGTGCTTTGACCCCAGCTTTAAGGCAGGCCTAATCCTGGGTTGCAACCCCAGACTCCTCCAAGGAAGATACCCAGGATTTTTTTTCTCCTGTAAAGCAAGAGTTTTGCTCCAGAACCCACCCAAGACTCCTCTCAGGCATGTCCTGCAGTGCTTTGACCCCAGCTTTAAGGCAGGCCCAATCCTGGGTTGCAACCCCAGACTCCTCCAAGGAAGATACCCAGGATTTTTTTTCTCCTGTAAAGCAAGAGGTTTGCTCCAGAACCCACCCAAGACTCCTCTCAGGCATGTCCTGCAGTGCTTTGACCCCAGCTTTAAGGCAGGCCTAATCCTGGGTTGCAACCCCAGACTCCTCCAAGGAAGATACCCAGGATTTTTTTTCTCCTGTAAAGCAAGAGGTTTGCTCCAGAACCCACCCAACACTCCTCTCAGGCATGTCCTGCAGTGCTTTGACCCCAGCTTTAAGGCAGGCCTAATCCTGGGTTGCAACTCCAGACTCCTCCAAGGAAGATACCCAGGATTTTTTTTCTCCTGTAAAGCAAGAGGTTTGCTCCAGAACCCACCCAAGACTCCTCTCAGGCATGTCCTGCAGTGCTTTGACCCCAGCTTTAAGGCAGGCCTAATCCTGGGTTGCAACCCCAGACTCCTCCAAGGAAGATACCCAGGATTTTTTTTCTCCTGTAAAGCAAGAGGTTTGCTCCAGAACCCACCCAAGACTCCTCTCAGGCATGTCCTGCAGTGCTTTGACCCCAGCTTTAAGGCAGGCCTAATCCTGGGTTGCAACCCCAGACTCCTCCAAGGAAGATACCCAGGATTTTTTTTCTCCTGTAAAGCAAGAGTTTTGCTCCAGAACCCACCCAACACTCCTCTCAGGCATCTCCTGCAGTGCTTTGACCCCAGCTTTAAGGCAGGCCTAATCCTGGGTTGCAACCCCAGACTCCTCCAAGGAAGATACCCAGGATTTTTTTTCTCCTGTAAAGCAAGAGGTTTTGCTCCAGAACCCACCCAAGACTCCTCTCAGGCATGTCCTGCAGTGCTTTGACCCCAGCTTTAAGGCAGGCCTAATCCTGGGTTGCAACCCCAGACTCCTCCAAGGAAGATACCCAGGATTTTTTTTCTCCTGTAAAGCAAGAGGTTTGCTCCAGAACCCACCCAAGACTCCTCTCAGGCATGTCCTGCAGTGCTTTGACTCCAGCTTTAAGGCAGGCCCAATCCTGGGTTGCAACCCCAGACTCCTCCAAGGAAGATACCCAGGATTTTTTTTCTCCTGTAAAGCAAGAGGTTTGCTCCAGAACCCACCCAAGACTCCTCTCAGGCATGTCCTGCAGTGCTTTGACCCCAGCTTTAAGGCAGGCCTAATCCTGGGTTGCAACCCCAGACTCCTCCAAGGAAGATACCCAGGATTTTTTTTCTCCTGTAAAGCAAGAGGTTTGCTCCAGAACCCACCCAAGACTCCTCTCAGGCATGTCCTGCAGTGCTTTGACCCCAGCTTTAAGGCAGGCCCAATCCTGGGTTGCAACCCCAGACTCCTCCAAGGAAGATACCCAAAAGGATTTATTCCCTCAAAGGACGCTCTCTTCTCTGGCATCTGCCCAAGATTCCTCACAGACATGTCCCACACTGTCTTGAGCCCTGCTTCAGGGACCTGAGATCCCAGGTAAAACTCTTAGACTCCTCCAAGGAAGACACATGGAATATTTTTTAGTATTGGGGAAAGCTCTTACCTCCAAGATCCACACCACACTCGTCCCAGGCAGCTCCCAGTATCTTCCGACTCTGCTTTAGGGACCTGAGATCTCAGGTAGCAGCACTAGACTCCCCCAAGGAAGCTTCCTGGGTTGTCTTTTCTCCTGTAAAGGAAAAGGTTTGCTCCAGGACTCACCCAAGACTCCTCTCAGGCATGTCCTGCAGTGCTTTGACCCCAGCTTTAAGGCAGGCCTAATCCTGGGTTGCAACCCCAGACTCCTCCAAGGAAGATACCCAGGATTTTTTTTCTCCTGTAAAGCAAGAGTTTTGCTCCAGAACCCACCCAAGACTCCTCTCAGGCATGTCCTGCAGTGCTTTGACCCCAGCTTTAAGGCAGGCCTAATCCTGGGTTGCAACCCCAGACTCCTCCAAGGAAGATACCCAGGATTTTTTTTCTCCTGTAAAGCAAGAGGTTTGCTCCAGAACCCACCCAAGACTCCTCTCAGGCATGTCCTGCAGTGCTTTGACTCCAGCTTTAAGGCAGGCCCAATCCTGGGTTGCAACCCCAGACTCCTCCAAGGAAGATACCCAGGATTTTTTTTCTCCTGTAAAGCAAGAGGTTTGCTCCAGAACCCACCCAAGACTCCTCTCAGGCATGTCCTGCAGTGCTTTGACCCCAGCTTTAAGGCAGGCCCAATCCTGGGTTGCAACCCCAGACTCCTCCAAGGAAGATACCCAAAAGGATTTATTCCCTCAAAGGACGCTCTCTTCTCTGGCATCTGCCCAAGATTCCTCACAGACATGTCCCACACTGTCTTGAGCCCTGCTTCAGGGACCTGAGATCCCAGGTAAAACTCTTAGACTCCTCCAAGGAAGACACATGGAATATTTTTTAGTATTGGGGAAAGCTCTTACCTCCAAGATCCACACCACACTCCTCCCAGGCAGCTCCCAGTATCTTCCGACTCTGCTTTAGGGACCTGAGATCTCAGGTAGCAGCACTAGACTCCCCCAAGGAAGCTTCCTGGGTTGTCTTTTCTCCTGTAAAGGAAAAGGTTTGCTCCAGGACTCACCCAAGACTCCTCTCAGGCATGTCCTGCAGTGCTTTGACCCCAGCTTTAAGGCAGGCCTAATCCTGGGTTGCAACCCCAGACTCCTCCAAGGAAGATACCCAGGATTTTTTTTCTCCTGTAAAGCAAGAGGTTTGCTCCAGAACCCACCCAAGACTCCTCTCAGGCATGTCCTGCAGTGCTTTGACCCCAGCTTTAAGGCAGGCCTAATCCTGGGTTGCAACCCCAGACTCCTCCAAGGAAGATACCCAGGATTTTTTTTCTCCTGTAAAGCAAGAGGTTTGCTCCAGAACCCACCCAAGACTCCTCTCAGGCATGTCCTGCAGTGCTTTGACTCCAGCTTTAAGGCAGGCCCAATCCTGGGTTGCAACCCCAGACTCCTCCAAGGAAGATACCCAAAAGGATTTTTTCCCTCAAAGGACGCTCTCTTCTCTGGCATCTGCCCAAGATTCCTCACAGACATGTCCCACACTGTCTTGAGCCCTGCTTCAGGGACCTGAGATCCCAGGTAAAACTCTTAGACTCCTCCAAGGAAGACACATGGAATATTTTTTAGTATTGGGGAAAGCTCTTACCTCCAAGATCCACACCACACTCCTCCCAGGCAGCTCCCAGTATCTTCCGACTCTGCTTTAGGGACCTGAGATCTCAGGTAGCAGCACTAGACTCCCCCAAGGAAGCTTCCTGGGTTGTCTTTTCTCCTGTAAAGGAAAAGGTTTGCTCCAGGACTCACCCAAGACTCCTCTCAGGCATGTCCTGCAGTGCTTTGACCCCAGCTTTAAGGCAGGCCTAATCCTGGGTTGCAACCCCAGACTCCTCCAAGGAAGATACCCAGGATTTTTTTTCTCCTGTAAAGCAAGAGTTTTGCTCCAGAACCCACCCAAGACTCCTCTCAGGCATGTCCTGCAGTGCTTTGACCCCAGCTTTAAGGCAGGCCCAATCCTGGGTTGCAACCCCAGACTCCTCCAAGGAAGATACCCAGGATTTTTTTTCTCCTGTAAAGCAAGAGGTTTGCTCCAGAACCCACCCAACACTCCTCTCAGGCATGTCCTGCAGTGCTTTGACCCCAGCTTTAAGGCAGGCCTAATCCTGGGTTGCAACCCCAGACTCCTCCAAGGAAGATACCCAGGATTTTTTTTCTCCTGTAAAGCAAGAGGTTTGCTCCAGAACCCACCCAAGACTCCTCTCAGGCATGTCCTGCAGTGCTTTGACCCCAGCTTTAAGGCAGGCCCAATCCTGGGTTGCAACCCCAGACTCCTCCAAGGAAGATACCCAGGATTTTTTTTCTCCTGTAAAGCAAGAGGTTTGCTCCAGAACCCACCCAAGACTCCTCTCAGGCATGTCCTGCAGTGCTTTGACCCCAGCTTTAAGGCAGGCCTAATCCTGGGTTGCAACCCCAGACTCCTCCAAGGAAGATACCCAAAAGGATTTTTTCCCTCAAAGGACGCTCTCTTCTCTGGCATCTGCCCAAGATTCCTCACAGACATGTCCCACACTGTCTTGAGCCCTGCTTCAGGGACCTGAGATCCCAGGTAAAACTCTTAGACTCCTCCAAGGAAGACACATGGAATATTTTTTAGTATTGGGGAAAGCTCTTACCTCCAAGATCCACACCACACTCCTCCCAGGCAGCTCCCAGTATCTTCCGACTCTGCTTTAGGGACCTGAGATCTCAGGTAGCAGCACTAGACTCCCCCAAGGAAGCTTCCTGGGTTGTCTTTTCTCCTGTAAAGGAAAAGGTTTGCTCCAGGACTCACCCAAGACTCCTCTCAGGCATGTCCTGGAGTACTTTGACCCCAGCTTTAAGGCAGGCCTAATCCTGGGTTGCAACCCCAGACTCCTCCAAGGAAGATACCCAGGATTTTTTTTCTCCTGTAAAGCAAGAGGTTTGCTCCAGAACCCACCCAAGACTCCTCTCAGGCATGTCCTGCAGTGCTTTGACCCCAGCTTTAAGGCAGGCCCAATCCTGGGTTGCAACCCCAGACTCCTCCAAGGAAGATACCCAGGATTTTTTTTCTCCTGTAAAGCAAGAGGTTTGCTCCAGAACCCACCCAAGACTCCTCTCAGGCATGTCCTGCAGTGCTTTGACCCCAGCTTTAAGGCAGGCCTAATCCTGGGTTGCAACCCCAGACTCCTCCAAGGAAGATACCCAGGATTTTTTTTCTCCTGTAAAGCAAGAGGTTTGCTCCAGAACCCACCCAAGACTCCTCTCAGGCATGTCCTGCAGTGCTTTGACCCCAGCTTTAAGGCAGGCCTAATCCTGGGTTGCAACCCCAGACTCCTCCAAGGAAGATACCCGGGATTTTTTTTCTCCTGTAAAGCAAGAGGTTTGCTCCAGAACCCACCCAACACTCCTCTCAGGCATGTCCTGCAGTGCTTTGACCCCAGCTTTAAGGCAGGCCTAATCCTGGGTTGCAACCCCAGACTCCTCCAAGGAAGATACCCAGGATTTTTTTTCTCCTGTAAAGCAAGAGGTTTGCTCCAGAACCCACCCAAGACTCCTCTCAGGCATGTCCTGCAGTGCTTTGACCCCAGCTTTAAGGCAGGCCCAATCCTGGGTTGCAACCCCAGATTCCTCCAAGGAAGATACCCAGGATTTTTTTTCTCCTGTAAAGCAAGAGGTTTGCTCCAGAACCCACCCAAGACTCCTCTCAGGCATGTCCTGCAGTGCTTTGACCCCAGCTTTAAGGCAGGCCTAATCCTGGGTTGCAACCCCAGACTCCTCCAAGGAAGATACCCAGGATTTTTTTTCTCCTGTAAAGCAAGAGGTTTGCTCCAGAACCCACCCAAGACTC
Organism: Strix uralensis; assembly: GCF_047716275.1. Lineage (NCBI taxonomy): Eukaryota > Metazoa > Chordata > Aves > Strigiformes > Strigidae > Strix > Strix uralensis. The sequence continues at coordinate 17,535 of NW_027437018.1, forward strand.
CTCTCAGGCATGTCCTGCAGTGCTTTGACCCCAGCTTTAAGGCAGGCCCAATCCTGGGTTGCAACCCCAGATTCCTCCAAGGAAGATACCCAGGATTTTTTTTCTCCTGTAAAGCAAGAGGTTTGCTCCAGAACCCACCCAAGACTCCTCTCAGGCATGTCCTGCAGTGCTTTGACCCCAGCTTTAAGGCAGGCCTAATCCTGGGTTGCAACCCCAGACTCCTCCAAGGAAGATACCCAGGATTTTTTTTCTCCTGTAAAGCAAGAGGTTTGCTCCAGAACCCACCCAAGACTCCTCTCAGGCATGTCCTGCAGTGCTTTGACCCCAGCTTTAAGGCAGGCCTAATCCTGGGTTGCAACCCCAGACTCCTCCAAGGAAGATACCCAGGATTTTTTTTCTCCTGTAAAGCAAGAGGTTTGCTCCAGAACCCACCCAACACTCCTCTCAGGCATGTCCTGCAGTGCTTTGACCCCAGCTTTAAGGCAGGCCTAATCCTGGGTTGCAACCCCAGACTCCTCCAAGGAAGATACCCAGGATTTTTTTTCTCCTGTAAAGCAAGAGGTTTGCTCCAGAACCCACCCAAGACTCCTCTCAGGCATGTCCTGCAGTGCTTTGACCCCAGCTTTAAGGCAGGCCTAATCCTGGGTTGCAACCCCAGACTCCTCCAAGGAAGATACCCAGGATTTTTTTTCTCCTGTAAAGCAAGAGGTTTGCTCCAGAACCCACCCAACACTCCTCTCAGGCATGTCCTGCAGTGCTTTGACCCCAGCTTTAAGGCAGGCCTAATCCTGGGTTGCAACCCCAGACTCCTCCAAGGAAGATACCCAGGATTTTTTTTCTCCTGTAAAGCAAGAGGTTTGCTCCAGAACCCACCCAAGACTCCTCTCAGGCATGTCCTGCAGTGCTTTGACCCCAGCTTTAAGGCAGGCCTAATCCTGGGTTGCAACCCCAGACTCCTCCAAGGAAGATACCCAGGATTTTTTTTCTCCTGTAAAGCAAGAGGTTTGCTCCAGAACCCACCCAACACTCCTCTCAGGCATGTCCTGCAGTGCTTTGACTCCAGCTTTAAGGCAGGCCCAATCCTGGGTTGCAACCCCAGACTCCTCCAAGGAAGATACCCAAAAGGATTTTTTCCCTCAAAGGACGCTCTCTTCTCTGGCATCTGCCCAAGATTCCTCACAGACATGTCCCACACTGTCTTGAGCCCTGCTTCAGGGACCTGAGATCCCAGGTAAAACTCTTAGACTCCTCCAAGGAAGACACATGGAATATTTTTTAGTATTGGGGAAAGCTCTTACCTCCAAGATCCACACCACACTCCTCCCAGGCAGCTCCCAGTATCTTCCGACTCTGCTTTAGGGACCTGAGATCTCAGGTAGCAGCACTAGACTCCCCCAAGGAAGCTTCCTGGGTTGTCTTTTCTCCTGTAAAGGAAAAGGTTTGCTCCAGAACCCACCCAACACTCCTCTCAGGCATGTCCTGGAGTACTTTGACCCCAGCTTTAAGGCAGGCCTAATCCTGGGTTGCAACCCCAGACTCCTCCAAGGAAGATACCCAGGATTTTTTTTCTCCTGTAAAGCAAGAGGTTTGCTCCAGAACCCACCCAAGACTCCTCTCAGGCATGTCCTGCAGTGCTTTGACCCCAGCTTTAAGGCAGGCCTAATCCTGGGTTGCAACCCCAGACTCCTCCAAGGAAGATACCCAGGATTTTTTTTCTCCTGTAAAGCAAGAGGTTTGCTCCAGAACCCACGCAAGACTCCTCTCAGGCATGTCCTGCAGTGCTTTGACCCCAGCTTTAAGGCAGGCCTAATCCTGGGTTGCAACCCCAGACTCCTCCAAGGAAGATACCCAGGATTTTTTTTCTCCTGTAAAGCAAGAGTTTTGCTCCAGAACCCACCCAAGACTCCTCTCAGGCATGTCCTGCAGTGCTTTGACCCCAGCTTTAAGGCAGGCCCAATCCTGGGTTGCAACCCCAGACTCCTCCAAGGAAGATACCCAGGATTTTTTTTCTCCTGTAAAGCAAGAGGTTTGCTCCAGAACCCACCCAAGACTCCTCTCAGGCATGTCCTGCAGTGCTTTGACCCCAGCTTTAAGGCAGGCCTAATCCTGGGTTGCAACCCCAGACTCCTCCAAGGAAGATACCCAGGATTGTTTTTCTCCTGTAAAGCAAGAGGTTTGCTCCAGAACCCACCCAACACTCCTCTCAGGCATGTCCTGCAGTGCTTTGACCCCAGCTTTAAGGCAGGCCTAATCCTGGGTTGCAACCCCAGACTCCTCCAAGGAAGATACCCAGGATTTTTTTTCTCCTGTAAAGCAAGAGGTTTGCTCCAGAACCCACCCAAGACTCCTCTCAGGCATGTCCTGCAGTGCTTTGACCCCAGCTTTAAGGCAGGCCTAATCCTGGGTTGCAACCCCAGACTCCTCCAAGGAAGATACCCAGGATTTTTTTTCTCCTGTAAAGCAAGAGGTTTGCTCCAGAACCCACCCAAGACTCCTCTCAGGCATGTCCTGCAGTGCTTTGACCCCAGCTTTAAGGCAGGCCTAATCCTGGGTTGCAACCCCAGACTCCTCCAAGGAAGATACCCAGGATTTTTTTTCTCCTGTAAAGCAAGAGTTTTGCTCCAGAACCCACCCAAGACTCCTCTCAGGCATGTCCTGCAGTGCTTTGACCCCAGCTTTAAGGCAGGCCTAATCCTGGGTTGCAACCCCAGACTCCTCCAAGGAAGATACCCAGGATTTTTTTTCTCCTGTAAAGCAAGAGGTTTGCTCCAGAACCCACCCAAGACTCCTCTCAGGCATGTCCTGCAGTGCTTTGACCCCAGCTTTAAGGCAGGCCCAATCCTGGGTTGCAACCCCAGACTCCTCCAAGGAAGATACCCAGGATTTTTTTTCTCCTGTAAAGCAAGAGGTTTGCTCCAGAACCCACCCAAGACTCCTCTCAGGCATGTCCTGCAGTGCTTTGACCCCAGCTTTAAGGCAGGCCTAATCCTGGGTTGCAACCCCAGACTCCTCCAAGGAAGATACCCAGGATTTTTTTTCTCCTGTAAAGCAAGAGGTTTGCTCCAGAACCCACCCAACACTCCTCTCAGGCATCTCCTGCAGTGCTTTGACCCCAGCTTTAAGGCAGGCCTAATCCTGGGTTGCAACCCCAGACTCCTCCAAGGAAGATACCCAGGATTTTTTTTCTCCTGTAAAGCAAGAGGTTTGCTCCAGAACCCACCCAAGACTCCTCTCAGGCATGTCCTGCAGTGCTTTGACCCCAGCTTTAAGGCAGGCCTAATCCTGGGTTGCAACCCCAGACTCCTCCAAGGAAGATACCCAGGATTTTTTTTATCCTGTAAAGCAAGAGGTTTGCTCCAGAACCCACCCAACACTCCTCTCAGGCATGTCCTGCAGTGCTTTGACCCCAGCTTTAAGGCAGGCCCAATCCTGGGTTGCAACCCCAGACTCCTCCAAGGAAGATACCCAAAAGGATTTTTTCCCTCAAAGGACGCTCTCTTCTCTGGCATCTGCCCAAGATTCCTCACAGACATGTCCCACACTGTCTTGAGCCCTGCTTCAGGGACCTGAGATCCCAGGTAAAACTCTTAGACTCCTCCAAGGAAGACACATGGAATATTTTTTAGTATTGGGGAAAGCTCTTACCTCCAAGATCCACACCACACTCCTCCCAGGCAGCTCCCAGTATCTTCCGACTCTGCTTTAGGGACCTGAGATCTCAGGTAGCAGCACTAGACTCCCCCAAGGAAGCTTCCTGGGTTGTCTTTTCTCCTGTAAAGGAAAAGGTTTGCTCCAGGACTCACCCAAGACTCCTCTCAGGCATGTCCTGCAGTGCTTTGACCCCAGCTTTAAGGCAGGCCTAATCCTGGGTTGCAACCCCAGACTCCTCCAAGGAAGATACCCAGGATTTTTTTTCTCCTGTAAAGCAAGAGTTTTGCTCCAGAACCCACCCAAGACTCCTCTCAGGCATGTCCTGCAGTGCTTTGACCCCAGCTTTAAGGCAGGCCTAATCCTGGGTTGCAACCCCAGACTCCTCCAAGGAAGATACCCAGGATTTTTTTTCTCCTGTAAAGCAAGAGGTTTGCTCCAGAACCCACCCAAGACTCCTCTCAGGCATGTCCTGCAGTGCTTTGACTCCAGCTTTAAGGCAGGCCCAATCCTGGGTTGCAACCCCAGACTCCTCCAAGGAAGATACCCAGGATTTTTTTTCTCCTGTAAAGCAAGAGGTTTGCTCCAGAACCCACCCAAGACTCCTCTCAGGCATGTCCTGCAGTGCTTTGACCCCAGCTTTAAGGCAGGCCTAATCCTGGGTTGCAACCCCAGACTCCTCCAAGGAAGATACCCAGGATTTTTTTTCTCCTGTAAAGCAAGAGGTTTGCTCCAGAACCCACCCAAGACTCCTCTCAGGCATGTCCTGCAGTGCTTTGACCCCAGCTTTAAGGCAGGCCCAATCCTGGGTTGCAACCCCAGACTCCTCCAAGGAAGATACCCAAAAGGATTTATTCCCTCAAAGGATGCTCTCTTCTCTGGCATCTGCCCAAGATTCCTCACAGACATGTCCCACACTGTCTTGAGCCCTGCTTCAGGGACCTGAGATCCCAGGTAAAACTCTTAGACTCCTCCAAGGAAGACACATGGAATATTTTTTAGTATTGGGGAAAGCTCTTACCTCCAAGATCCACACCACACTCGTCCCAGGCAGCTCCCAGTATCTTCCGACTCTGCTTTAGGGACCTGAGATCTCAGGTAGCAGCACTAGACTCCCCCAAGGAAGCTTCCTGGGTTGTCTTTTCTCCTGTAAAGGAAAAGGTTTGCTCCAGGACTCACCCAAGACTCCTCTCAGGCATGTCCTGCAGTGCTTTGACCCCAGCTTTAAGGCAGGCCTAATCCTGGGTTGCAACCCCAGACTCCTCCAAGGAAGATACCCAGGATTTTTTTTCTCCTGTAAAGCAAGAGTTTTGCTCCAGAACCCACCCAAGACTCCTCTCAGGCATGTCCTGCAGTGCTTTGACCCCAGCTTTAAGGCAGGCCTAATCCTGGGTTGCAACCCCAGACTCCTCCAAGGAAGATACCCAGGATTTTTTTTCTCCTGTAAAGCAAGAGGTTTGCTCCAGAACCCACCCAAGACTCCTCTCAGGCATGTCCTGCAGTGCTTTGACTCCAGCTTTAAGGCAGGCCCAATCCTGGGTTGCAACCCCAGACTCCTCCAAGGAAGATACCCAAAAGGATTTTTTCCCTCAAAGGACGCTCTCTTCTCTGGCATCTGCCCAAGATTCCTCACAGACATGTCCCACACTGTCTTGAGCCCTGCTTCAGGGACCTGAGATCCCAGGTAAAACTCTTAGACTCCTCCAAGGAAGACACATGGAATATTTTTTAGTATTGGGGAAAGCTCTTACCTCCAAGATCCACACCACACTCCTCCCAGGCAGCTCCCAGTATCTTCCGACTCTGCTTTAGGCACCTGAGATCTCAGGTAGCAGCACTAGACTCCCCCAAGGAAGCTTCCTGGGTTGTCTTTTCTCCTGTAAAGGAAAAGGTTTGCTCCAGGACTCACCCAAGACTCCTCTCAGGCATGTCCTGCAGTGCTTTGACCCCAGCTTTAAGGCAGGCCTAATCCTGGGTTGCAACCCCAGACTCCTCCAAGGAAGATACCCAGGATTTTTTTTCTCCTGTAAAGCAAGAGTTTTGCTCCAGAACCCACCCAAGACTCCTCTCAGGCATGTCCTGCAGTGCTTTGACCCCAGCTTTAAGGCAGGCCTAATCCTGGGTTGCAACCCCAGACTCCTCCAAGGAAGATACCCAGGATTTTTTTTCTCCTGTAAAGCAAGAGGTTTGCTCCAGAACCCACCCAACACTCCTCTCAGGCATGTCCTGCAGTGCTTTGACCCCAGCTTTAAGGCAGGCCTAATCCTGGGTTGCAACCCCAGACTCCTCCAAGGAAGATACCCAGGATTTTTTTTCTCCTGTAAAGCAAGAGGTTTGCTCCAAAACCCACCCAAGACTCCTCTCAGGCATGTCCTGCAGTGCTTTGACTCCAGCTTTAAGGCAGGCCCAATCCTGGGTTGCAACCCCAGACTCCTCCAAGGAAGATACCCAAAAGGATTTTTTCCCTCAAAGGACGCTCTCTTCTCTGGCATCTGCCCAAGATTCCTCACAGACATGTCCCACACTGTCTTGAGCCCTGCTTCAGGGACCTGAGATCCCAGGTAAAACTCTTAGACTCCTCCAAGGAAGACACATGGAATATTTTTTAGTATTGGGGAAAGCTCTTACCTCCAAGATCCACACCACACTCCTCCCAGGCAGCTCCCAGTATCTTCCGACTCTGCTTTAGGGACCTGAGATCTCAGGTAGCAGCACTAGACTCCCCCAAGGAAGCTTCCTGGGTTGTCTTTTCTCCTGTAAAGGAAAAGGTTTGCTCCAGGACTCACCCAAGACTCCTCTCAGGCATGTCCTGGAGTACTTTGACCCCAGCTTTAAGGCAGGCCCAATCCTGGGTTGCAACCCCAGACTCCTCCAAGGAAGATACCCAGGATTTTTTTTCTCCTGTAAAGCAAGAGGTTTGCTCCAGAACCCACCCAAGACTCCTCTCAGGCATGTCCTGCAGTGCTTTGACCCCAGCTTTAAGGCAGGCCTAATCCTGGGTTGCAACCCCAGACTCCTCCAAGGAAGATACCCAGGATTTATTTTCTCCTGTAAAGCAAGAGGTTTGCTCCAGAACCCACCCAAGACTCCTCTCAGGCATGTCCTGCAGTGCTTTGACCCCAGCTTTAAGGCAGGCCTAATCCTGGGTTGCAACCCCAGACTCCTCCAAGGAAGATACCCAGGATTTTTTTTCTCCTGTAAAGCAAGAGGTTTGCTCCAGAACCCACCCAACACTCCTCTCAGGCATGTCCTGCAGTGCTTTGACCCCAGCTTTAAGGCAGGCCTAATCCTGGGTTGCAACCCCAGACTCCTCCAAGGAAGATACCCAGGATTTTTTTTCTCCTGTAAAGCAAGAGGTTTGCTCCAGAAGCCACCCAAGACTCCTCTCAGGCATGTCCTGCAGTGCTTTGACCCCAGCTTTAAGGCAGGCCTAATCCTGGGTTGCAACCCCAGACTCCTCCAAGGAAGATACCCAGGATTTTTTTTCTCCTGTAAAGCAAGAGGTTTGCTCCAGAACCCACCCAAGACTCCTCTCAGGCATGTCCTGCAGTGCTTTGACCCCAGCTTTAAGGCAGGCCCAATCCTGGGTTGCAACCCCAGATTCCTCCAAGGAAGATACCCAGGATTTTTTTTCTCCTGTAAAGCAAGAGGTTTGCTCCAGAACCCACCCAAGACTCCTCTCAGGCATGTCCTGCAGTGCTTTGACCCCAGCTTTAAGGCAGGCCTAATCCTGGGTTGCAACCCCAGACTCCTCCAAGGAAGATACCCAGGATTTTTTTTCTCCTGTAAAGCAAGAGTTTTGCTCCAGAACCCACCCAAGACTCCTCTCAGGCATGTCCTGCAGTGCTTTGACCCCAGCTTTAAGGCAGGCCCAATCCTGGGTTGCAACCCCAGACTCCTCCAAGGAAGATACCCAGGATTTTTTTTCTCCTGTAAAGCAAGAGGTTTGCTCCAGAACCCACCCAAGACTCCTCTCAGGCATGTCCTGCAGTGCTTTGACCCCAGCTTTAAGGCAGGCCCAATCCTGGGTTGCAACCCCAGACTCCTCCAAGGAAGATACCCAGGATTTTTTTTCTCCTGTAAAGCAAGAGTTTTGCTCCAGAACCCACCCAAGACTCCTCTCAGGCATGTCCTGCAGTGCTTTGACCCCAGCTTTAAGGCAGGCCTAATCCTGGGTTGCAACCCCAGACTCCTCCAAGGAAGATACCCGGGATTTTTTTTCTCCTGTAAAGCAAGAGGTTTGCTCCAGAACCCACCCAAGACTCCTCTCAGGCATGTCCTGCAGTGCTTTGACCCCAGCTTTAAGGCAGGCCTAATCCTGGGTTGCAACCCCAGACTCCTCCAAGGAAGATACCCGGGATTTTTTTTCTCCTGTAAAGCAAGAGGTTTGCTCCAGAACCCACCCAAGACTCCTCTCAGGCATGTCCTGCAGTGCTTTGACCCCAGCTTTAAGGCAGGCCTAATCCTGGGTTGCAACCCCAGACTCCTCCAAGGAAGATACCCAGGATTTTTTTTCTCCTGTAAAGCAAGAGGTTTGCTCCAGAACCCACCCAAGACTCCTCTCAGGCATGTCCTGCAGTGCTTTGACTCCAGCTTTAAGGCAGGCCCAATCCTGGGTTGCAACCCCAGACTCCTCCAAGGAAGATACCCAAAAGGATTTTTTCCCTCAAAGGACGCTCTCTTCTCTGGCATCTGCCCAAGATTCCTCACAGACATGTCCCACACTGTCTTGAGCCCTGCTTCAGGGACCTGAGATCCCAGGTAAAACTCTTAGACTCCTCCAAGGAAGACACATGGAATATTTTTTAGTATTGGGGAAAGCTCTTACCTCCAAGATCCACACCACACTCCTCCCAGGCAGCTCCCAGTATCTTCCGACTCTGCTTTAGGGACCTGAGATCTCAGGTAGCAGCACTAGACTCCCCCAAGGAAGCTTCCTGGGTTGTCTTTTCTCCTGTAAAGGAAAAGGTTTGCTCCAGGACTCACCCAAGACTCCTCTCAGGCATGTCCTGCAGTGCTTTGACCCCAGCTTTAAGGCAGGCCTAATCCTGGGTTGCAACCCCAGACTCCTCCAAGGAAGATACCCAGGATTTTTTTTCTCCTGTAAAGCAAGAGTTTTGCTCCAGAACCCACCCAAGACTCCTCTCAGGCATGTCCTGCAGTGCTTTGACCCCAGCTTTAAGGCAGGCCCAATCCTGGGTTGCAACCCCAGACTCCTCCAAGGAAGATACCCAGGATTTTTTTTCTCCTGTAAAGCAAGAGGTTTGCTCCAGAACCCACCCAAGACTCCTCTCAGGCATGTCCTGCAGTGCTTTGACCCCAGCTTTAAGGCAGGCCTAATCCTGCGTTGCAACCCCAGACTCCTCCAAGGAAGATACCCAGGATTTTTTTTCTCCTGTAAAGCAAGAGGTTTGCTCCAGAACCCACCCAACACTCCTCTCAGGCATGTCCTGCAGTGCTTTGACCCCAGCTTTAAGGCAGGCCTAATCCTGGGTTGCAACCCCAGACTCCTCCAAGGAAGATACCCAGGATTTTTTTTCTCCTGTAAAGCAAGAGGTTTGCTCCAGAACCCACCCAACACTCCTCTCAGGCATGTCCTGCAGTGCTTTGACCCCAGCTTTAAGGCAGGCCTAATCCTGGGTTGCAACCCCAGACTCCTCCAAGGAAGATACCCAGGATTTTTTTTCTCCTGTAAAGCAAGAGGTTTGCTCCAGAACCCACCCAAGACTCCTCTCAGGCATGTCCTGCAGTGCTTTGACCCCAGCTTTAAGGCAGGCCTAATCCTGGGTTGCAACCCCAGACTCCTCCAAGGAAGATACCCAGGATTTTTTTTCTCCTGTAAAGCAAGAGGTTTGCTCCAGAACCCACCCAAGACTCCTCTCAGGCATGTCCTGCAGTGCTTTGACCCCAGCTTTAAGGCAGGCCTAATCCTGGGTTGCAACCCCAGACTCCTCCAAGGAAGATACCCAGGATTTTTTTTCTCCTGTAAAGCAAGAGGTTTGCTCCAGAACCCACCCAAGACTCCTCTCAGGCATGTCCTGCAGTGCTTTGACCCCAGCTTTAAGGCAGGCCTAATCCTGGGTTGCAACCCCAGACTCCTCCAAGGAAGATACCCAGGATTTTTTTTCTCCTGTAAAGCAAGAGGTTTGCTCCAGAACCCACCCAAGACTCCTCTCAGGCATGTCCTGCAGTGCTTTGACCCCAGCTTTAAGGCAGGCCCAATCCTGGGTTGCAACCCCAGATTCCTCCAAGGAAGATACCCAGGATTTTTTTTCTCCTGTAAAGCAAGAGGTTTGCTCCAGAACCCACCCAAGACTCCTCTCAGGCATGTCCTGCAGTGCTTTGACCCCAGCTTTAAGGCAGGCCTAATCCTGGGTTGCAACCCCAGACTCCTCCAAGGAAGATACCCAGGATTTTTTTTCTCCTGTAAAGCAAGAGTTTTGCTCCAGAACCCACCCAAGACTCCTCTCAGGCATGTCCTGCAGTGCTTTGACCCCAGCTTTAAGGCAGGCCCAATCCTGGGTTGCAACCCCAGACTCCTCCAAGGAAGATACCCAGGATTTTTTTTCTCCTGTAAAGCAAGAGGTTTGCTCCAGAACCCACCCAAGACTCCTCTCAGGCATGTCCTGCAGTGCTTTGACCCCAGCTTTAAGGCAGGCCCAATCCTGGGTTGCAACCCCAGACTCCTCCAAGGAAGATACCCAGGATTTTTTTTCTCCTGTAAAGCAAGAGTTTTGCTCCAGAACCCACCCAAGACTCCTCTCAGGCATGTCCTGCAGTGCTTTGACCCCAGCTTTAAGGCAGGCCTAATCCTGGGTTGCAACCCCAGACTCCTCCAAGGAAGATACCCAGGATTTTTTTTCTCCTGTAAAGCAAGAGGTTTGCTCCAGAACCCACCCAACACTCCTCTCAGGCATGTCCTGCAGTGCTTTGACCCCAGCTTTAAGGCAGGCCTAATCCTGGGTTGCAACCCCAGACTCCTCCAAGGAAGATACCCAGGATTTTTTTTCTCCTGTAAAGCAAGAGGTTTGCTCCAGAACCCACCCAAGACTCCTCTCAGGCATGTCCTGCAGTGCTTTGACCCCAGCTTTAAGGCAGGCCTAATCCTGGGTTGCAACCCCAGACTCCTCCAAGGAAGATACCCAGGATTTTTTTTCTCCTGTAAAGCAAGAGGTTTGCTCCAGAACCCACCCAAGACTCCTCTCAGGCATGTCCTGCAGTGCTTTGACCCCAGCTTTAAGGCAGGCCTAATCCTGGGTTGCAACCCCAGACTCCTCCAAGGAAGATACCCAAAAGGATTTTTTCCCTCAAAGGACGCTCTCTTCTCTGGCATCTGCCCAAGATTCCTCACAGACATGTCCCACACTGTCTTGAGCCCTGCTTCAGGGACCTGAGATCCCAGGTAAAACTCTTAGACTCCTCCAAGGAAGACACATGGAATATTTTTTAGTATTGGGGAAAGCTCTTACCTCCAAGATCCACACCACACTCCTCCCAGGCAGCTCCCAGTATCTTCCGACTCTGCTTTAGGCACCTGAGATCTCAGGTAGCAGCACTAGACTCCCCCAAGGAAGCTTCCTGGGTTGTCTTTTCTCCTGTAAAGGAAAAGGTTTGCTCCAAGACTCACCCAAGACTCCTCTCAGGCATGTCCTGGAGTACATTGACCCCAGCTTTAAGGCAGGCCTAATCCTGGGTTGCAACCCCAGACTCCTCCAAGGAAGATACCCAGGATTTTTTTTCTCCTGTAAAGCAAGAGGTTTGCTCCAGAACCCACCCAACACTCCTCTCAGGCATGTCCTGCAGTGCTTTGACCCCAGCTTTAAGGCAGGCCTAATCCTGGGTTGCAACCCCAGACTCCTCCAAGGAAGATACCCAGGATTTTTTTTCTCCTGTAAAGCAAGAGGTTTGCTCCAGAACCCACCCAAGACTCCTCTCAGGCATGTCCTGCAGTGCTTTGACCCCAGCTTTAAGGCAGGCCCAATCCTGGGTTGCAACCCCAGACTCCTCCAAGGAAGATACCCAGGATTTTTTTTCTCCTGTAAAGCAAGAGGTTTGCTCCAGAACCCACCCAAGACTCCTCTCAGGCATGTCCTGCAGTGCTTTGACCCCAGCTTTAAGGCAGGCCTAATCCTGGGTTGCAACCCCAGACTCCTCCAAGGAAGATACCCAGGATTTTTTTTCTCCTGTAAAGCAAGAGGTTTGCTCCAGAACCCACCCAACACTCCTCTCAGGCATGTCCTGCAGTGCTTTGACCCCAGCTTTAAGGCAGGCCTAATCCTGGGTTGCAACCCCAGACTCCTCCAAGGAAGATACCCAGGATTTTTTTTCTCCTGTAAAGCAAGAGGTTTGCTCCAGAACCCACCCAAGACTCCTCTCAGGCATGTCCTGCAGTGCTTTGACCCCAGCTTTAAGGCAGGCCTAATCCTGGGTTGCAACCCCAGACTCCTCCAAGGAAGATACCCAGGATTTTTTTTCTCCTGTAAAGCAAGAGGTTTGCTCCAGAACCCACCCAAGACTCCTCTCAGGCATGTCCTGCAGTGCTTTGACCCCAGCTTTAAGGCAGGCCTAATCCTGGGTTGCAACCCCAGACTCCTCCAAGGAAGATACCCAAAAGGATTTTTTCCCTCAAAGGACGCTCTCTTCTCTGGCATCTGCCCAAGATTCCTCACAGACATGTCCCACACTGTCTTGAGCCCTGCTTCAGGGACCTGAGATCCCAGGTAAAACTCTTAGACTCCTCCAAGGAAGACACATGGAATATTTTTTAGTATTGGGGAAAGCTCTTACCTCCAAGATCCACACCACACTCCTCCCAGGCAGCTCCCAGTATCTTCCGACTCTGCTTTAGGCACCTGAGATCTCAGGTAGCAGCACTAGACTCCCCCAAGGAAGCTTCCTGGGTTGTCTTTTCTCCTGTAAAGGAAAAGGTTTGCTCCAAGACTCACCCAAGACTCCTCTCAGGCATGTCCTGGAGTACATTGACCCCAGCTTTAAGGCAGGCCTAATCCTGGGTTGCAACCCCAGACTCCTCCAAGGAAGATACCCAGGATTTTTTTTCTCCTGTAAAGCAAGAGGTTTGCTCCAGAACCCACCCAACACTCCTCTCAGGCATGTCCTGCAGTGCTTTGACCCCAGCTTTAAGGCAGGCCTAATCCTGGGTTGCAACCCCAGACTCCTCCAAGGAAGATACCCGGGATTTTTTTTCTCCTGTAAAGCAAGAGGTTTGCTCCAGAACCCACCCAAGACTCCTCTCAGGCATGTCCTGCAGTGCTTTGACCCCAGCTTTAAGGCAGGCCTAATCCTGGGTTGCAACCCCAGACTCCTCCAAGGAAGATACCCAGGATTTTTTTTCTCCTGTAAAGCAAGAGGTTTGCTCCAGAACCCACCCAAGACTCCTCTCAGGCATCTCCTGCAGTGCTTTGACCCCAGCTTTAAGGCAGGCCTAATCCTGGGTTGCAACCCCAGACTCCTCCAAGGAAGATACCCAGGATTTTTTTTCTCCTGTAAAGCAAGAGGTTTGCTCCAGAACCCACCCAAGACTCCTCTCAGGCATGTCCTGCAGTGCTTTGACCCCAGCTTTAAGGCAGGCCCAATCCTGGGTTGCAACCCCAGACTCCTCCAAGGAAGATACCCAGGATTTTTTTTCTCCTGTAAAGCAAGAGGTTTGCTCCAGAACCCACCCAAGACTCCTCTCAGGCATGTCCTGCAGTGCTTTGACCCCAGCTTTAAGGCAGGCCTAATCCTGGGTTGCAACCCCAGACTCCTCCAAGGAAGATACCCAGGATTTTTTTTCTCCTGTAAAGCAAGAGGTTTGCTCCAGAACCCACCCAAGACTCCTCTCAGGCATGTCCTGCAGTGCTTTGACCCCAGCTTTAAGGCAGGCCTAATCCTGGGTTGCAACCCCAGACTCCTCCAAGGAAGATACCCAGGATTTTTTTTCTCCTGTAAAGCAAGAGGTTTGCTCCAGAACCCACCCAAGACTCCTCTCAGGCATGTCCTGCAGTGCTTTGACCCCAGCTTTAAGGCAGGCCTAATCCTGGGTTGCAACCCCAGACTCCTCCAAGGAAGATACCCAGGATTTTTTTTCTCCTGTAAAGCAAGAGGTTTGCTCCAGAACCCACCCAAGACTCCTCTCAGGCATGTCCTGCAGTGCTTTGACCCCAGCTTTAAGGCAGGCCTAATCCTGGGTTGCAACCCCAGACTCCTCCAAGGAAGATACCCAGGATTTTTTTTCTCCTGTAAAGCAAGAGTTTTGCTCCAGAACCCACCCAAGACTCCTCTCAGGCATGTCCTGCAGTGCTTTGACCCCAGCTTTAAGGCAGGCCCAATCCTGGGTTGCAACCCCAGACTCCTCCAAGGAAGATACCCAGGATTTTTTTTCTCCTGTAAAGCAAGAGGTTTGCTCCAGAACCCACCCAAGACTCCTCTCAGGCATGTCCTGCAGTGCTTTGACCCCAGCTTTAAGGCAGGCCCAATCCTGGGTTGCAACCCCAGACTCCTCCAAGGAAGATACCCAGGATTTTTTTTCTCCTGTAAAGCAAGAGGTTTGCTCCAGAACCCACCCAAGACTCCTCTCAGGCATGTCCTGCAGTGCTTTGACCCCAGCTTTAAGGCAGGCCCAATCCTGGGTTGCAACCCCAGACTCCTCCAAGGAAGATACCCAGGATTTTTTTTCTCCTGTAAAGCAAGAGGTTTGCTCCAGAACCCACCCAAGACTCCTCTCAGGCATGTCCTGCAGTGCTTTGACCCCAGCTTTAAGGCAGGCCTAATCCTGGGTTGCAACCCCAGACTCCTCCAAGGAAGATACCCAGGATTTTTTTTCTCCTGTAAAGCAAGAGTTTTGCTCCAGAACCCACCCAAGACTCCTCTCAGGCATGTCCTGCAGTGCTTTGACCCCAGCTTTAAGGCAGGCCCAATCCTGGGTTGCAACCCCAGACTCCTCCAAGGAAGATACCCAGGATTTTTTTTCTCCTGTAAAGCAAGAGGTTTGCTCCAGAACCCACCCAAGACTCCTCTCAGGCATGTCCTGCAGTGCTTTGACCCCAGCTTTAAGGCAGGCCTAATCCTGGGTTGCAACCCCAGACTCCTCCAAGGAAGATACCCAGGATTTTTTTTCTCCTGTAAAGCAAGAGGTTTGCTCCAGAACCCACCCAAGACTCCTCTCAGGCATGTCCTGCAGTGCTTTGACCCCAGCTTTAAGGCAGGCCTAATCCTGGGTTGCAACCCCAGACTCCTCCAAGGAAGATACCCAGGATTTTTTTTCTCCTGTAAAGCAAGAGGTTTGCTCCAGAACCCACCCAAGACTCCTCTCAGGCATGTCCTGCAGTGCTTTGACCCCAGCATTAAGGCAGGCCCAATCCTGGGTTGCAACCCCAGACTCCTCCAAGGAAGATACCCAGGATTTTTTTTCTCCTGTAAAGCAAGAGGTTTGCTCCAGAACCCACCCAAGACTCCTCTCAGGCATGTCCTGCAGTGCTTTGACCCCAGCTTTAAGGCAGGCCCAATCCTGGGTTGCAACCCCAGACTCCTCCAAGGAAGATACCCAGGATTTTTTTTCTCCTGTAAAGCAAGAGGTTTGCTCCAGAACCCACCCAAGACTCCTCTCAGGCATGTCCTGCAGTGCTTTGACCCCAGCTTTAAGGCAGGCCCAATCCTGGGTTGCAACCCCAGACTCCTCCAAGGAAGATACCCAGGATTTTTTTTCTCCTGTAAAGCAAGAGGTTTGCTCCAGAACCCACCCAAGACTCCTCTCAGGCATGTCCTGCAGTGCTTTGACCCCAGCTTTAAGGCAGGCCTAATCCTGGGTTGCAACCCCAGACTCCTCCAAGGAAGATACCCAGGATTTTTTTTCTCCTGTAAAGCAAGAGTTTTGCTCCAGAACCCACCCAAGACTCCTCTCAGGCATGTCCTGCAGTGCTTTGACCCCAGCTTTAAGGCAGGCCCAATCCTGGGTTGCAACCCCAGACTCCTCCAAGGAAGATACCCAGGATTTTTTTTCTCCTGTAAAGCAAGAGGTTTGCTCCAGAACCCACCCAACACTCCTCTCAGGCATGTCCTGCAGTGCTTTGACCCCAGCTTTAAGGCAGGCCCAATCCTGGGTTGCAACCCCAGACTCCTCCAAGGAAGATACCCAGGATTTTTTTTCTCCTGTAAAGCAAGAGGTTTGCTCCAGAACCCACCCAACACTCCTCTCAGGCATGTCCTGCAGTGCTTTGACCCCAGCTTTAAGGCAGGCCCAATCCTGGGTTGCAACCCCAGACTCCTCCAAGGAAGATACCCAGGATTTTTTTTCTCCTGTAAAGCAAGAGGTTTGCTCCAGAACCCACCCAACACTCCTCTCAGGCATGTCCTGCAGTGCTTTGACCCCAGCTTTAAGGCAGGCCTAATCCTGGGTTGCAACCCCAGACTCCTCCAAGGAAGATACCCAGGATTTTTTTTCTCCTGTAAAGCAAGAGGTTTGCTCCAGAACCCACCCAAGACTCCTCTCAGGCATGTCCTGCAGTGCTTTGACCCCAGCTTTAAGGCAGGCCTAATCCTGGGTTGCAACCCCAGACTCCTCCAAGGAAGATACCCAGGATTTTTTTTCTCCTGTAAAGCAAGAGGTTTGCTCCAGAACCCACCCAAGACTCCTCTCAGGCATGTCCTGCAGTGCTTTGACCCCAGCTTTAAGGCAGGCCTAATCCTGGGTTGCAACCCCAGACTCCTCCAAGGAAGATACCCAGGATTTTTTTTCTCCTGTAAAGCAAGAGGTTTGCTCCAGAACCCACCCAAGACTCCTCTCAGGCATGTCCTGCAGTGCTTTGACCCCAGCTTTAAGGCAGGCCTAATCCTGGGTTGCAACCCCAGACTCCTCCAAGGAAGATACCCAGGATTTTTTTTCTCCTGTAAAGCAAGAGGTTTGCTCCAGAACCCACCCAAGACTCCTCTCAGGCATGTCCTGCAGTGTTTTGACCCCAGCTTTAAGGCAGGCCTAATCCTGGGTTGCAACCCCAGACTCCTCCAAGGAAGATACCCAGGATTTTTTTTCTCCTGTAAAGCAAGAGGTTTGCTCCAGAACCCACCCAACACTCCTCTCAGGCATGTCCTGCAGTGCTTTGACCCCAGCTTTAAGGCAGGCCTAATCCTGGGTTGCAACCCCAGACTCCTCCAAGGAAGATACCCAGGATTTTTTTTCTCCTGTAAAGCAAGAGGTTTGCTCCAGAACCCACCCAAGACTCCTCTCAGGCATGTCCTGCAGTGTTTTGACCCCAGCTTTAAGGCAGGCCTAATCCTGGGTTGCAACCCCAGACTCCTCCAAGGAAGATACCCAGGATTTTTTTTCTCCTGTAAAGCAAGAGGTTTGCTCCAGAACCCACCCAAGACTCCTCTCAGGCATGTCCTGCAGTGCTTTGACCCCAGCTTTAAGGCAGGCCCAATCCTGGGTTGCAACCCCAGACTCCTCCAAGGAAGATACCCAGGATTTTTTTTCTCCTGTAAAGCAAGAGGTTTGCTCCAGAACCCACCCAAGACTCCTCTCAGGCATGTCCTGCAGTGCTTTGACCCCAGCTTTAAGGCAGGCCCAATCCTGGGTTGCAACCCCAGACTCCTCCAAGGAAGATACCCAGGATTTTTTTTCTCCTGTAAAGCAAGAGGTTTGCTCCAGAACCCACCCAACACTCCTCTCAGGCATGTCCTGCAGTGCTTTGACCCCAGCTTTAAGGCAGGCCTAATCCTGGGTTGCAACCCCAGACTCCTCCAAGGAAGATACCCAGGATTTTTTTTCTCCTGTAAAGCAAGAGGTTTGCTCCAGAACCCACCCAAGACTCCTCTCAGGCATGTCCTGCAGTGCTTTGACCCCAGCTTTAAGGCAGGCCTAATCCTGGGTTGCAACCCCAGACTCCTCCAAGGAAGATACCCAGGATTTTTTTTCTCCTGTAAAGCAAGAGGTTTGCTCCAGAACCCACCCAAGACTCCTCTCAGGCATGTCCTGCAGTGCTTTGACCCCAGCTTTAAGGCAGGCCCAATCCTGGGTTGCAACCCCAGACTCCTCCAAGGAAGATACCCAGGATTTTTTTTCTCCTGTAAAGCAAGAGGTTTGCTCCAGAACCCACCCAAGACTCCTCTCAGGCATGTCCTGCAGTGCTTTGACCCCAGCTTTAAGGCAGGCCTAATCCTGGGTTGCAACCCCAGACTCCTCCAAGGAAGATACCCAGGATTTTTTTTCTCCTGTAAAGCAAGAGGTTTGCTCCAGAACCCACCCAACACTCCTCTCAGGCATGTCCTGCAGTGCTTTGACCCCAGCTTTAAGGCAGGCCTAATCCTGGGTTGCAACCCCAGACTCCTCCAAGGAAGATACCCAGGATTTTTTTTCTCCTGTAAAGCAAGAGGTTTGCTCCAGAACCCACCCAAGACTCCTCTCAGGCATGTCCTGCAGTGCTTTGACCCCAGCTTTAAGGCAGGCCCAATCCTGGGTTGCAACCCCAGACTCCTCCAAGGAAGATACCCAGGATTTTTTTTCTCCTGTAAAGCAAGAGGTTTGCTCCAGAACCCACCCAAGACTCCTCTCAGGCATGTCCTGCAGTGCTTTGACCCCAGCTTTAAGGCAGGCCCAATCCTGGGTTGCAACCCCAGACTCCTCCAAGGAAGATACCCAGGATTTTTTTTCTCCTGTAAAGCAAGAGGTTTGCTCCAGAACCCACCCAAGACTCCTCTCAGGCATGTCCTGCAGTGCTTTGACCCCAGCTTTAAGGCAGGCCTAATCCTGGGTTGCAACCCCAGACTCCTCCAAGGAAGATACCCAGGATTTTTTTTCTCCTGTAAAGCAAGAGGTTTGCTCCAGAACCCACCCAACACTCCTCTCAGGCATGTCCTGCAGTGCTTTGACCCCAGCTTTAAGGCAGGCCTAATCCTGGGTTGCAACCCCAGACTCCTCCAAGGAAGATACCCAGGATTTTTTTTCTCCTGTAAAGCAAGAGGTTTGCTCCAGAACCCACCCAAGACTCCTCTCAGGCATGTCCTGCAGTGTTTTGACCCCAGCTTTAAGGCAGGCCTAATCCTGGGTTGCAACCCCAGACTCCTCCAAGGAAGATACCCAGGATTTTTTTTCTCCTGTAAAGCAAGAGGTTTGCTCCAGAACCCACCCAACACTCCTCTCAGGCATGTCCTGCAGTGCTTTGACCCCAGCTTTAAGGCAGGCCTAATCCTGGGTTGCAACCCCAGACTCCTCCAAGGAAGATACCCAGGATTTTTTTTCTCCTGTAAAGCAAGAGGTTTGCTCCAGAACCCACCCAAGACTCCTCTCAGGCATGTCCTGCAGTGTTTTGACCCCAGCTTTAAGGCAGGCCTAATCCTGGGTTGCAACCCCAGACTCCTCCAAGGAAGATACCCAGGATTTTTTTTCTCCTGTAAAGCAAGAGGTTTGCTCCAGAACCCACCCAAGACTCCTCTCAGGCATGTCCTGCAGTGCTTTGACCCCAGCTTTAAGGCAGGCCCAATCCTGGGTTGCAACCCCAGACTCCTCCAAGGAAGATACCCAGGATTTTTTTTCTCCTGTAAAGCAAGAGGTTTGCTCCAGAACCCACCCAAGACTCCTCTCAGGCATGTCCTGCAGTGCTTTGACCCCAGCTTTAAGGCAGGCCCAATCCTGGGTTGCAACCCCAGACTCCTCCAAGGAAGATACCCAGGATTTTTTTTCTCCTGTAAAGCAAGAGGTTTGCTCCAGAACCCACCCAACACTCCTCTCAGGCATGTCCTGCAGTGCTTTGACCCCAGCTTTAAGGCAGGCCTAATCCTGGGTTGCAACCCCAGACTCCTCCAAGGAAGATACCCAGGATTTTTTTTCTCCTGTAAAGCAAGAGGTTTGCTCCAGAACCCACCCAAGACTCCTCTCAGGCATGTCCTGCAGTGCTTTGACCCCAGCTTTAAGGCAGGCCTAATCCTGGGTTGCAACCCCAGACTCCTCCAAGGAAGATACCCAGGATTTTTTTTCTCCTGTAAAGCAAGAGGTTTGCTCCAGAACCCACCCAAGACTCCTCTCAGGCATGTCCTGCAGTGCTTTGACCCCAGCTTTAAGGCAGGCCCAATCCTGGGTTGCAACCCCAGACTCCTCCAAGGAAGATACCCAGGATTTTTTTTCTCCTGTAAAGCAAGAGGTTTGCTCCAGAACCCACCCAAGACTCCTCTCAGGCATGTCCTGCAGTGCTTTGACCCCAGCTTTAAGGCAGGCCTAATCCTGGGTTGCAACCCCAGACTCCTCCAAGGAAGATACCCAGGATTTTTTTTCTCCTGTAAAGCAAGAGGTTTGCTCCAGAACCCACCCAACACTCCTCTCAGGCATGTCCTGCAGTGCTTTGACCCCAGCTTTAAGGCAGGCCCAATCCTGGGTTGCAACCCCAGACTCCTCCAAGGAAGATACCCAGGATTTTTTTTCTCCTGTAAAGCAAGAGGTTTGCTCCAGAACCCACCCAACACTCCTCTCAGGCATGTCCTGCAGTGCTTTGACCCCAGCTTTAAGGCAGGCCCAATCCTGGGTTGCAACCCCAGACTCCTCCAAGGAAGATACCCAGGATTTTTTTTCTCCTGTAAAGCAAGAGGTTTGCTCCAGAACCCACCCAAGACTCCTCTCAGGCATGTCCTGCAGTGCTTTGACCCCAGCTTTAAGGCAGGCCTAATCCTGGGTTGCAACCCCAGACTCCTCCAAGGAAGATACCCAGGATTTTTTTTCTCCTGTAAAGCAAGAGGTTTGCTCCAGAACCCACCCAAGACTCCTCTCAGGCATGTCCTGCAGTGCTTTGACCCCAGCTTTAAGGCAGGCCCAATCCTGGGTTGCAACCCCAGACTCCTCCAAGGAAGATACCCAGGATTTTTTTTCTCCTGTAAAGCAAGAGTTTTGCTCCAGAACCCACCCAAGACTCCTCTCAGGCATGTCCTGCAGTGCTTTGACCCCAGCTTTAAGGCAGGCCCAATCCTGGGTTGCAACCCCAGACTCCTCCAAGGAAGATACCCAGGATTTTTTTTCTCCTGTAAAGCAAGAGGTTTGCTCCAGAACCACCCAAGACCTCCTCTCAGGCATGTCCTGCAGTGCTTTGACCCCAGCTTTAAGGCAGGCCCAATCCTGGGTTGCAACCCCAGACTCCTCCAAGGAAGATACCCAGGATTTTTTTTCTCCTGTAAAGCAAGAGGTTTGCTCCAGAACCCACCCAAGACTCCTCTCAGGCATGTCCTGCAGTGCTTTGACCCCAGCTTTAAGGCAGGCCTAATCCTGGGTTGCAACCCCAGACTCCTCCAAGGAAGATACCCAGGATTTTTTTTCTCCTGTAAAGCAAGAGGTTTGCTCCAGAACCCACCCAAGACTCCTCTCAGGCATGTCCTGCAGTGCTTTGACCCCAGCTTTAAGGCAGGCCTAATCCTGGGTTGCAACCCCAGACTCCTCCAAGGAAGATACCCAGGATTTTTTTTCTCCTGTAAAGCAAGAGGTTTGCTCCAGAACCCACCCAAGACTCCTCTCAGGCATGTCCTGCAGTGCTTTGACCCCAGCTTTAAGGCAGGCCCAATCCTGGGTTGCAACCCCAGACTCCTCCAAGGAAGATACCCAGGATTTTTTTTCTCCTGTAAAGCAAGAGGTTTGCTCCAGAACCCACCCAAGACTCCTCTCAGGCATGTCCTGCAGTGCTTTGACCCCAGCTTTAAGGCAGGCCTAATCCTGGGTTGCAACCCCAGACTCCTCCAAGGAAGATACCCAGGATTTTTTTTCTCCTGTAAAGCAAGAGGTTTGCTCCAGAACCCACCCAACACTCCTCTCAGGCATGTCCTGCAGTGCTTTGACCCCAGCTTTAAGGCAGGCCTAATCCTGGGTTGCAACCCCAGACTCCTCCAAGGAAGATACCCAGGATTTTTTTTCTCCTGTAAAGCAAGAGGTTTGCTCCAGAACCCACCCAAGACTCCTCTCAGGCATGTCCTGCAGTGCTTTGACCCCAGCTTTAAGGCAGGCCTAATCCTGGGTTGCAACCCCAGACTCCTCCAAGGAAGATACCCAGGATTTTTTTTCTCCTGTAAAGCAAGAGGTTTGCTCCAGAACCCACCCAACACTCCTCTCAGGCATGTCCTGCAGTGCTTTGACCCCAGCTTTAAGGCAGGCCCAATCCTGGGTTGCAACCCCAGACTCCTCCAAGGAAGATACCCAGGATTTTTTTTCTCCTGTAAAGCAAGAGTTTTGCTCCAGAACCCACCCAAGACTCCTCTCAGGCATGTCCTGCAGTGCTTTGACCCCAGCTTTAAGGCAGGCCCAATCCTGGGTTGCAACCCCAGACTCCTCCAAGGAAGATACCCAGGATTTTTTTTCTCCTGTAAAGCAAGAGTTTGCTCCAGAACCCACCCAAGACTCCTCTCAGGCATGTCCTGCAGTGCTTTGACCCCAGCTTTAAGGCAGGCCCAATCCTGGGTTGCAACCCCAGACTCCTCCAAGGAAGATACCCAGGATTTTTTTTCTCCTGTAAAGCAAGAGGTTTGCTCCAGAACCCACCCAAGACTCCTCTCAGGCATGTCCTGCAGTGCTTTGACCCCAGCTTTAAGGCAGGCCCAATCCTGGGTTGCAACCCCAGACTCCTCCAAGGAAGATACCCAGGATTTTTTTTCTCCTGTAAAGCAAGAGGTTTGCTCCAGAACCCACCCAACACTCCTCTCAGGCATGTCCTGCAGTGCTTTGACCCCAGCTTTAAGGCAGGCCTAATCCTGGGTTGCAACCCCAGACTCCTCCAAGGAAGATACCCAGGATTTTTTTTCTCCTGTAAAGCAAGAGGTTTGCTCCAGAACCCACCCAAGACTCCTCTCAGGCATGTCCTGCAGTGCTTTGACCCCAGCTTTAAGGCAGGCCCAATCCTGGGTTGCAACCCCAGACTCCTCCAAGGAAGATACCCAGGATTTTTTTTCTCCTGTAAAGCAAGAGGTTTGCTCCAGAACCCACCCAACACTCCTCTCAGGCATGTCCTGCAGTGCTTTGACCCCAGCTTTAAGGCAGGCCTAATCCTGGGTTGCAACCCCAGACTCCTCCAAGGAAGATACCCAGGATTTTTTTTCTCCTGTAAAGCAAGAGGTTTGCTCCAGAACCCACCCAAGACTCCTCTCAGGCATGTCCTGCAGTGCTTTGACCCCAGCTTTAAGGCAGGCCTAATCCTGGGTTGCAACCCCAGACTCCTCCAAGGAAGATACCCAGGATTTTTTTTCTCCTGTAAAGCAAGAGGTTTGCTCCAGAACCCACCCAAGACTCCTCTCAGGCATGTCCTGCAGTGCTTTGACCCCAGCTTTAAGGCAGGCCCAGTCCTGGGTTGCAACCCCAGACTCCTCCAAGGAAGATACCCAGGATTTTTTTTCTCCTGTAAAGCAAGAGGTTTGCTCCAGAACCCACCCAAGACTCCTCTCAGGCATGTCCTGCAGTGCTTTGACCCCAGCTTTAAGGCAGGCCTAATCCTGGGTTGCAACCCCAGACTCCTCCAAGGAAGATACCCAGGATTTTTTTTCTCCTGTAAAGCAAGAGGTTTGCTCCAGAACCCACCCAAGACTCCTCTCAGGCATGTCCTGCAGTGCTTTGACCCCAGCTTTAAGGCAGGCCCAATCCTGGGTTGCAACCCCAGACTCCTCCAAGGAAGATACCCAGGATTTTTTTTCTCCTGTAAAGCAAGAGGTTTGCTCCAGAACCCACCCAAGACTCCTCTCAGGCATGTCCTGCAGTGCTTTGACCCCAGCTTTAAGGCAGGCCTAATCCTGGGTTGCAACCCCAGACTCCTCCAAGGAAGATACCCAGGATTTTTTTTCTCCTGTAAAGCAAGAGGTTTGCTCCAGAACCCACCCAAGACTCCTCTCAGGCATGTCCTGCAGTGCTTTGACCCCAGCTTTAAGGCAGGCCTAATCCTGGGTTGCAACCCCAGACTCCTCCAAGGAAGATACCCAGGATTTTTTTTCTCCTGTAAAGCAAGAGGTTTGCTCCAGAACCCACCCAAGACTCCTCTCAGGCATGTCCTGCAGTGCTTTGACCCCAGCTTTAAGGCAGGCCTAATCCTGGGTTGCAACCCCAGACTCCTCCAAGGAAGATACCCAGGATTTTTTTTCTCCTGTAAAGCAAGAGGTTTGCTCCAGAACCCACCCAAGACTCCTCTCAGGCATGTCCTGCAGTGCTTTGACCCCAGCTTTAAGGCAGGCCCAATCCTGGGTTGCAACCCCAGACTCCTCCAAGGAAGATACCCAGGATTTTTTTTCTCCTGTAAAGCAAGAGGTTTGCTCCAGAACCCACCCAAGACTCCTCTCAGGCATGTCCTGCAGTGCTTTGACCCCAGCTTTAAGGCAGGCCTAATCCTGGGTTGCAACCCCAGACTCCTCCAAGGAAGATACCCAGGATTTTTTTTCTCCTGTAAAGCAAGAGGTTTGCTCCAGAACCCACCCAAGACTCCTCTCAGGCATGTCCTGCAGTGCTTTGACCCCAGCTTTAAGGCAGGCCTAATCCTGGGTTGCAACCCCAGACTCCTCCAAGGAAGATACCCAGGATTTTTTTTCTCCTGTAAAGCAAGAGGTTTGCTCCAGAACCCACCCAAGACTCCTCTCAGGCATGTCCTGCAGTGCTTTGACCCCAGCTTTAAGGCAGGCCCAATCCTGGGTTGCAACCCCAGACTCCTCCAAGGAAGATACCCAGGATTTTTTTTCTCCTGTAAAGCAAGAGGTTTGCTCCAGAACCCACCCAAGACTCCTCTCAGGCATGTCCTGCAGTGCTTTGACCCCAGCTTTAAGGCAGGCCTAATCCTGGGTTGCAACCCCAGACTCCTCCAAGGAAGATACCCAGGATTTTTTTTCTCCTGTAAAGCAAGAGGTTTGCTCCAGAACCCACCCAAGACTCCTCTCAGGCATGTCCTGCAGTGCTTTGACCCCAGCTTTAAGGCAGGCCTAATCCTGGGTTGCAACCCCAGACTCCTCCAAGGAAGATACCCAGGATTTTTTTTCTCCTGTAAAGCAAGAGGTTTGCTCCAGAACCCACCCAAGACTCCTCTCAGGCATGTCCTGCAGTGCTTTGACCCCAGCTTTAAGGCAGGCCCAATCCTGGGTTGCAACCCCAGACTCCTCCAAGGAAGATACCCAGGATTTTTTTTCTCCTGTAAAGCAAGAGGTTTGCTCCAGAACCCACCCAAGACTCCTCTCAGGCATGTCCTGCAGTGCTTTGACCCCAGCTTTAAGGCAGGCCTAATCCTGGGTTGCAACCCCAGACTCCTCCAAGGAAGATACCCAGGATTTTTTTTCTCCTGTAAAGCAAGAGGTTTGCTCCAGAACCCACCCAAGACTCCTCTCAGGCATGTCCTGCAGTGCTTTGACCCCAGCTTTAAGGCAGGCCCAATCCTGGGTTGCAACCCCAGACTCCTCCAAGGAAGATACCCAGGATTTTTTTTCTCCTGTAAAGCAAGAGGTTTGCTCCAGAACCCACCCAAGACTCCTCTCAGGCATGTCCTGCAGTGCTTTGACCCCAGCTTTAAGGCAGGCCCAATCCTGGGTTGCAACCCCAGACTCCTCCAAGGAAGATACCCAGGATTTTTTTTCTCCTGTAAAGCAAGAGGTTTGCTCCAGAACCCACCCAAGACTCCTCTCAGGCATGTCCTGCAGTGCTTTGACCCCAGCTTTAAGGCAGGCCCAATCCTGGGTTGCAACCCCAGACTCCTCCAAGGAAGATACCCAGGATTTTTTTTCTCCTGTAAAGCAAGAGGTTTGCTCCAGAACCCACCCAAGACTCCTCTCAGGCATGTCCTGCAGTGCTTTGACCCCAGCTTTAAGGCAGGCCTAATCCTGGGTTGCAACCCCAGACTCCTCCAAGGAAGATACCCAGGATTTTTTTTCTCCTGTAAAGCAAGAGGTTTGCTCCAGAACCCACCCAAGACTCCTCTCAGGCATGTCCTGCAGTGCTTTGACCCCAGCTTTAAGGCAGGCCTAATCCTGGGTTGCAACCCCAGACTCCTCCAAGGAAGATACCCAGGATTTTTTTTCTCCTGTAAAGCAAGAGGTTTGCTCCAGAACCCACCCAAGACTCCTCTCAGGCATGTCCTGCAGTGCTTTGACCCCAGCTTTAAGGCAGGCCTAATCCTGGGTTGCAACCCCAGACTCCTCCAAGGAAGATACCCAGGATTTTTTTTCTCCTGTAAAGCAAGAGGTTTGCTCCAGAACCCACCCAAGACTCCTCTCAGGCATGTCCTGCAGTGCTTTGACCCCAGCTTTAAGGCAGGCCTAATCCTGGGTTGCAACCCCAGACTCCTCCAAGGAAGATACCCAGGATTTTTTTTCTCCTGTAAAGCAAGAGGTTTGCTCCAGAACCCACCCAAGACTCCTCTCAGGCATGTCCTGCAGTGCTTTGACCCCAGCTTTAAGGCAGGCCCAATCCTGGGTTGCAACCCCAGACTCCTCCAAGGAAGATACCCAGGATTTTTTTTCTCCTGTAAAGCAAGAGGTTTGCTCCAGAACCCACCCAAGACTCCTCTCAGGCATGTCCTGCAGTGCTTTGACCCCAGCTTTAAGGCAGGCCCAATCCTGGGTTGCAACCCCAGACTCCTCCAAGGAAGATACCCAGGATTTTTTTTCTCCTGTAAAGCAAGAGGTTTGCTCCAGAACCCACCCAAGACTCCTCTCAGGCATGTCCTGCAGTGCTTTGACCCCAGCTTTAAGGCAGGCCTAATCCTGGGTTGCAACCCCAGACTCCTCCAAGGAAGATACCCAGGATTTTTTTTCTCCTGTAAAGCAAGAGGTTTGCTCCAGAACCCACCCAAGACTCCTCTCAGGCATGTCCTGCAGTGCTTTGACCCCAGCTTTAAGGCAGGCCCAATCCTGGGTTGCAACCCCAGACTCCTCCAAGGAAGATACCCAGGATTTTTTTTCTCCTGTAAAGCAAGA